>NC_045745.1:27887840-27889415 GCF_008692095.1 Etheostoma spectabile
TGAGATTTTTGATAAATAATCATCAGTGGGTAAAGGCAAATATTATAACAGCCACAACAGTCTGGTAAGTTCAGAAAATGACATCATTTTGCTGTAATGCAGCCTTTAAAACTAGGAAAAGACACCACTTATGCCATATAACGATCTCTAAAATCTAAGACGATATCTAGTCTCATAACACAATATCGATATAATATCGATATATTGCCCAACTCTAGCCAGTCATCTTGCACATCTGCACCAGATTGCCGTTCAAAGCAGGCTGTTTGGTCCTCTCCCATGGGAGCACTAGCACCTCCCTGAATGAGCCTCTCACACCCACACTGATCCTGTAGGCCCTTAAAAAGGCCCCACTGATGCTGATCCTCTGTCAAGCCTCATCACATCACTATAGTCACGTGCAATGTGCCAATAAACGGTTATTGATTTAAAAACCAGAGATCAGCTTTAAGCAGACTCACCTTTGATTGCAGTTATTACACTGTTGCCATCTTTTATCAACTCTTTAAGACATTTACTTGTCCTCTCCAGCTCCAATTCATAACATTTGAGAGTCTCTCTGAAGTCCGGACTGTCCAGATAGCAATCACTAAACTCCAGAGGGGGGTGCCCCATCTTCTGGACAACTGGGTTTTAGACAATAAAAGCACGGAATTTGTCCTCGTGAGCCACGCAGCCTACGCTCGTCTACCGCACACTAGTCATTGCTGCTTCGTTGAAGCGACCCCACACACATCTGTTTATAGGAGCAGAAACCATGGTGTCCGTGGGAGCCTGCGGCAGCCGCTGGTCAAGACTGAAGGGCGCTGCACAGCGAAGAGGCACAGGGTCGGCTCACTTCCCTCTTTTCCTCGTTTGACGCGCTGTTTAAACTGTAATTTGGTTGGTTTGGTTGTATCCTGGTCCTCTTTACCACTTTTTCCTTGTTGCGGCGTCGTGATTAGAAGAGCGGCTAGAATCCATTTGGACGCATTCCATTCCGAAATATTTCCCACTTTCATTCAACCTCCTTCCATCCTTTACCTTGTTTTGAAATCTATTTTTACTTTTTAAGGTAGAAGTACGCTATTAAACCACTTAATACGTGTCAGTAAATATATGTTTTTTTTTTCAAACAGATATATCACACACGTTCTAAAAGCCCACAGTTTAACAAAGAGCTCAACACAAAGCTGAATGGGACGTAACCAACTGGCTCTGGACACTCTAAAAACTTCCCCTTTTCCACACCCAGGATGTTCTTAAAGGGGCTACAGCACAGTTTCTGTAATTGTGTTGACGATGCTGCTTTCAAATACTGTGGGACGTGCTGGATTAGGATTCTGAACTTCTGTAGGCTATTGGACAAATAAACTGATTGGATATGTTATCCTCCTGTTAAAATGAATAGCTGGTTGCGCCCCCTCGGTTGTTAGGGTTAGGAATCAGGTTTGGGTCAGGTATGTTAGTCAGGGGGCAACAGATCCTGACGGGGGAAAAGAGCCTGATTTAACAATAACAACTGGACAAGTGGAAATTAAGAAAAATGTTTAGCCCAGTGATTCTACATATATAAATATATATATATATATATAT
>NC_045745.1:27889425-27915857 GCF_008692095.1 Etheostoma spectabile
ATATATATATATATATATATATATGATGTTTTTGAGATGCAATGGCATGGCAATCGTGGGGTCATAAAATGCAGAGAATAAGGTTAAAAGATTTATAAATTTACCCTTAGAAAGTAATAAAACCAAGGTAGAAAAATATTTTGTACTGGTCCCAACCAGTTGCAAGTAGACAGAGAAGGTTAGAGAAGTGGGTTTATGACCTGAAACAGGATATATTTATGTAGGAAATTAACACCACATGACAAGCAACAAGGTGCTCTGGAGCAGATCAGGCTCTGGTTGTAAGCTTTAGTGTGAATGTGGACTTCCCTTAATAAGTGAAATGAAGGTTTAGCTTCCTTATGTCTGTATAACTCTTTCATTCAAAGCTGCTGTGGCAATGAAACCAGTTTTAATTTCAAAGCAGCTCATCATGATACAGACACACCTGCACCGTCACAGGGTTCAGGTAGGACCTGAACATAGCATGAGAATAGGATGATTTCACAGTGAGGTAGGTCACACCTGCTCGTGACTGGGTATGTTCCTACATTTAAGTACCATGTTATAACTGGTCTGGTCAGAAGCAGCTTCAACTAGACTCCTGTACAGCATGTTATTACAGTAATCCTGCAATATTTTTAGACTCATACCTTGGAAACATGTTAATTGCACAAAAACAGTACTATTAGAATCAATAAGGTCACTTGAGTTGATTACCACTTTGGGAATATCATAGACACATCAAGATATGTCTAAAAATGGACTTGATTACATATTGATCACTCCCTGATGACAAATGTTTAAAACATTTGTCATCAGGGAGTAACATGTGCAGATCTGTCAGGTTACTCTCTTGAGAGGCCTGTGTTGAGGTGTTGCACTTCAGGACTGTAGAGTTTGATCACTGAGCAAAATCATGTTGGTGCCATGGATGTATTAAGAGAATGGTTGGTGCACTGCCACTTCCCCAAGTCTGAACTCACTTTCAATTCAATTTCAATTCAATTGATTGAATTCATAAAAGAGCGGGTCTAGACCATACTCTGTGATGTTATTTACAGAAACCCAACAGTTCCCACCAAGAGCAAACAATAGGCGACAGAGGCAAGGAAAAACTTCCTTTAAGAGGCAGAAACCTCGAGCAGAACCATGGCTCAGTGAACGTATTAAAAAAATGTTGCAATAACTGTTAATGACCTCCAGGTGTCATTATTTAGACTGCAAATGAAGCAGGGGACAACCAACAGTATCCTGCAAACACACGCACGCACGCACGCACTCACACACACACACACACACACACACAAACACATGTATATTCCAGCTTGATATTTGTACAAGGGACACAGATTTGATCATATTTGATCATATCAGATTATCAGAAAAAAGTTTTAACCATGTACATGTCAGAAAAACAAAAACAAAAAAACATTAGTGATGCAGATGTTGCCGTACAGGTCATGAGCAATCATAAATGATCATCCCATAGAAATGTTTGCACATAATTACATATCTTAGTGACACCTCTGTGACAGGCAGCAACAGCAGCAAATGAAGTCAACAAAATGGTCATGTTGTGTAGTAGAGTAAAGAGCCCTTTATACAGTGGTGGAAAAAGTATTTTGACAATTTACTGAAGTGAAAGCAGCAATACCATAGTGTATAAATACTCTGTTACAAGTAAAAGTCCTGTCTTAAAAGACAAAAGTATTAACATTCAAATGTACTTAATGTACCAAAAGTAAAAGTACTCACAGTAAAGAATGACCCATTTCAGAATAGCACACATAAGAATATATGTACATGTTTTACTTGATTTGTATCTTGTATTAATAATGAACCTAAACAATAAACTGAACTGGACTGATAACACCCAAGCACTCTACAAGAAGGGCCAGAGTTGCCTCCATCTGCTGAGGAGACTCAGGTCCTTTGGAGTGTGTAGGACTCTCAGGACCTTCTATGACTCTGTGATGGCCTCTGCCATCCTCAACGCTGTGGTCTGTTGGAGGGGGGGCAGCTCGGACCGGGACAGGAGCAGACTCAATAGACTGATCAGGAGAGCGAGCTCTGTCCTGGACTGTCCTCTGGACCCCATAGAGAAAGTAGGGGAGAGGAGGATGTTAGTCAAGCTGACATCCATCATGGACAACACCTCTCACCCCCTACATGACACTGTGGGGTCCCTGAGCAGCTCCTTCAGCAGCAGACTGATACACCCACGGTGTAAGAAGGAGAGGTACCGCAGGTCCTTCATCCCGGCCGCTGTCAGACTCTACAACACCTGCACTACCTGATAGTGTTGTAGTTTCTGTTCCTGTTTTTCTCCCATCTACATCACACACTTTCTGTTTATCTTTAATATTGGTATTTATATTATTTTATTACAAGTACTTACTTTTCAATATTTATGGTCTCAGGTTAATATAATTTAAATTATGCTACCGACTCTTGCTTCTTTGCTCTAATTACACATTCAACTTAATTTTTAACGTCACTTACACCGCAATATTGTTTCTCTTATCATGGCAACCCCCGCCCCACTTTAAAATTCCTTTTGTTTGACGGCTTTTACTTACTGTCTACCATTTTTCATTGTCTATTTCTTGCCTGTATTTCTTGCCTTGTATTTCTTGCCTTGTATTTCTTGCCTTGTTTTCTTCGTACTTACTTGTTTGTGTGTTTATTGTTTTTGTTTTTTGTTTTTTGCTGTTGCTGCTATGCTGCTACTTGTAACACAGAATTTCCCCGTCGTGGGATAAATAAAGTATAATCTAATCTAATCTAATCTAATTAAACTATGCAAAGTAACTAGTAACTAAAGTTATCAAATAAATGTAGTGGTGTAAATAGTACAATATTTGCCTCCAAAATATAGTGGAGTAGAAGTATGAAGCAACATAAAATGGAAATACTCTAGTGAAGTACCCTTAAAATTTCACAGTACAGTACAGTAGTTGAGAATATGTATATGTACAACCTTCATAATGTGTGCCACTGATTCTAAGTGTTCACATCCTTCAACATTGCCTTTATTGTCACTCAGCAAAACCCAGAAATATGTAAAGAATGACCGAAATTACGAGCACGGCTCTTTTAAAAACACAGATTGAAAGAAACATGGTTACAAAATAGCACTCTATGAATTATAAGATTTGATACTGTTCATCATAATAGATTTTTTTAAAGAAATAAAAAGTCATGATGATTCTGCTTACTGCTGGTTAAGATGACATCTTCCTGGTACAGTTCAGACTGTTGTTGCTAATACCTTTAAATCAAGGGCACATGGTTAATAAAAGTGTCCCACAAGGATCAATACTGTGCCCCTGCTGTTTATGCTGGGCATAAACCTATCTATTTTTAAAATCAAAATTGCAATGTTCATTTTATGCTGAGTGACGATAAAGTCTTGTGTGTTTCAGGTTACAGTCTGCTCTTGCGAAACCCCAGACCTATTTTAGGGTCTAGGCTCCAAAAAGACAACGTATTCATTTCAAACAGCATGGAGCTTAAATATTCCTACTCATAAAGGAGTCATGAACACTAAATGCTTAATGAAAAATCAGGTCTCTTTTCTGAAGTATCTGCAGAATTTTCCCTAAACTGGCCCTGCATTAAACTGGACTGGACCATCACACTAACTGTTCCCATGGCTCAGGGGGAAGGCATACAATAGTATGAGGGAACTTAAAACATAAGGCATTTCAAGTCAGAGAACAGTGATTCTACAGGGTAAGTTCAAGCTCAAGTTTCACTTAATTTATCCTTAGAAAAGTAAATTTAGTGTGCAGCAGGATGTCTAAAACACATACACAGAAAACCAAAATTGTAAACACAACGCAGGAGACACATCAACACATCAATGGAGACATTCCTTCCCCCAAAGCCAATGACAGAATCCAGTTGGACAGTACACAGGTGAATCTGTCATAATGAACATGGACAGGAATAAATAAATAAAAAATGAATTAAATACTATGTACAAATTTCAAGAGATGTCAATAAAGTGAATTGAGGTTCCTAATAGCCACAGGAACAAAATAATCCCTGGCACCAACACAGGGAGCCTAAAACGACGACCTGAGGGGAGCAGATTAAACTCCCCAAAGAGTGGGTGATCATGGCAATTTAAAATTTGGTCAGCCTTACCCCTGACCCGTTCATCATACATAGGTTGCAGCTGTGGTAGCTGTACCCCAACCACCTTAGACACTACGTTTTACCAGCTTTGTTAGCTTACGCTTGCCTCTATTTCTCTATTACTGTGACGTTTGACAGGTGAAAATAAAAAGTAACACAAAAAAATACTTGTGTGGATTTTGTGGAAATGCATAGATTTTGTTAATACTACTTTGAAGTATTGTTGAACACCGCACTGATAAAAGAGGCTAAAGAGGTTATTCAGTCTAAAAACCAAACAATTAAGCCCACAGAAACACGGCAAACTGTGGTCCCATCAATTACAGTACAGAGAGCAGGTTGAGTCAGTGGTCAGATATTAGGTGGGCAGCAACAATGTGGATGTAAAGGCTGAGCAGAAAAAAAACTAGCAAATTGTTGTGATAATAAACTCTTGTTCCTTATCTTAAGATTTTATGGCTCATTCTTTGTTTTAGACCTATACGTTTAACTCCATATTGCGTCAAGAACACCCTCCACTTCCACAGCAGAACACAGCACAATGAGGACGAGAGGACAAACTGCAGTCCCCACACAGATTCCTCAGCTGGGTCAAAATTAAACCGTTTGATCTGAATTCTGAAGCCGTTTGTTTGGTGTTTGTAAATGGGGCTATTGTATGCAAATATTGCGCACAGAAGCATATGACCTCTCCAGTGCAGGGCAGTGGCTAGTGTGAGGGAAATCATTAGCAATGCAAAGTCATGGTGCTCTGATACTCTTGTTCACAGTCACAGATTTAAAAAAAAATCTGCTAATGTCAACGTAAATGTTTCTGGATGTACTTTATTCCGAATCACAGCTGAAGGTGAGTCTGCTTTCATTTCTAACTCTGTTCTCAGGTCACGTAGCTGAGGATGAGATAGACAGTTTGTTTTCAGTGTGTCAGATGGTTAAATCTGTGTTCATGGGTAGTTTAGGCTGTACTGTTATGTCTCAACTCAACTCTGAAGAAAAAAGTAATTCTTCAATTCTTTACAGTTCTTCACAGTTAGAGTTAGAGATAAAACTGTCACATTCCAGCAAGTATGTTTTTCTACATTGTAGATTTTTTTCATCCTAAAAATATGCCTTTGTTATGACGATATTCACACAAAACAGTATTTATTTTGCAGTCCCTGAGTCATGTTTACGTATAGCTATGCAGCTGATCATGAAGATTCTCGGAATCATCACACGTTTAGAACCAAAGGATCCCTTCTTTAATGTACATCAAAAACACTCACACAATGAAAAAAAACACATTATTTTCTCGCCAAAAAATTAAGAATACAGACACCGTTGTGTTGGGTGCAGATGCTCACTTTGCATGCTACACCATGGCGACTGGTAAAAGCACGTCACGTGACGCACGGTGCCAGACTTCTGTGTTGCACTCTTAAGTGGCCTGCCAACTGCAGAGGGGGGCAGAGAGGCATCCTTCTCCGCTGGATTCACATCAATGCCAAACCAGCGGGTCAACATTGTCCTCTACGCAGCCTCCTATGCCTCTTACACCTCCTGCTGAGCCGGGTAACAACTCTGACATTAATACCAGACTGGAAATTCACACATGTTGGGGACTCAGGAGAACCAATAAGGACAAAGGAGAAAAAACATTTTGGATGCTTTTTAGGCTTGATGTTCATTTTAGACTTGAACAAAACTCATGATTTACTAATTTGATGAAAAGAAGAAAAAGTTAGTAAACTGGAAGTGGGATACAATTTATTCAAGTGTCAAGTGCACTAACCTAAGTTCACTTTTGAGTGTCCTAACTTCTAGGTACAGTATTGTGTAAACTTTTATGTATGAACTAAATTTGCACTTAGACTGAAGTTGTGTTTGTAAGTTTGCTTGTGAATACTAATATTGGTACTTATATATTTTTAGATCATATGTTATTTAATAATCTTGCCATCTCTTGAGTCTCTGGTCATCAGTTGATACAACAGAAAGACAACAGAAGGTTAGGAATTGAACCTGCAACATCTTTACTGTTTGTTGCAATGACTATTGATTGATGATATGATTGATCTCCACCAGTGGATGAGTCGGACAACGTCTGATTTTGCTGAAATGTTAAAATTAATTTTAGACAATGCTTTTTTTGAATCTCTAATCATCAAGGCCAAAAAATGTCCAAGGAATGTTTGGTGTCATTATATTTCTGTTAGCTACTTTCATGTGCCCAATGGATGTTTATTCGGTTTCCTGTTCCTCAATGATTTACTGTAGGTTTGTTTTATTTTGTGTTGCATTATGTTCCTTTCGTATTGGAAAAGCTTGAATTCCAAAAAAAGAAAACAATAACATTTTATTATATTTTCTCAGCTGTTGACTCTTTCATGTGTTTTCCCTCAGACCCGGAACTAAAGATGAACTGGGCATCGTTTTATGCAGTCATCAGCGGTGTGAACAGACACTCCACAGGCATTGGTCGCATCTGGATCTCTGTCCTGTTCATTTTCCGAATTCTGGTTCTGGTGGTTGCAGCCGAGAGCGTGTGGGGTGACGAGAAGTCCGGCTTCACCTGCAACACCCAGCAGCCGGGTTGCAACAGTGTCTGCTATGACCACTTCTTCCCCATCTCCCACATCCGCCTCTGGGCACTCCAGCTCATCCTGGTCTCCACTCCCGCCCTACTTGTAGCCATGCACGTGGCCCACCGCCGCCACGTCGACAAGAGGCTCTACAAACTCTCAGGGCGGACCAACCCCAAAGATCTGGAGCAGATAAAGACTCAAAAGATGAAAATCACCGGGGCTCTCTGGTGGACATACGTCATTAGCCTGTTGTTCCGTATTGTCTTAGAAGTGATCTTTATGTATTTGTTTTACATGATCTACCCTGGTTATAAGATGATCCGGCTGGTGAAGTGTGACTCTTACCCCTGTCCCAACACAGTGGACTGCTTCGTGTCGAGGCCTACAGAGAAAACTGTCTTCACTGTGTTCATGCTGGCTGCGTCAGGGGTCTGTATTCTGCTCAACATTGCCGAGGTGGTGTTCTTGGTGGGGAAGACCTGCAGTAAGCATTTGCACACTGCTGGAGACTCAACCATGGGGGCTTGGATCCAAAAGAAGCTCTTCTCGTTCTAAGAAAACACGCAGATTTCATACTTGCACATAGGGAGATATGTATGTGACTTTAGATCCAGGTGGAAGCCAACAATATAACTTGTGAGTACACCATATTGTTTTGCTGATTTAAATCCAACTCTTTGTCATGGCACTGTGGGCAGTTTGTGCAGATGAACTTTGTGAGGCTTCTCTCAATGGCCGAAGCGCATGGAGCTCCCAGCTAAGCAGAGAAACGACGCAGATCTCGGCAGTCCTCGGCAGACCTCGGCAGAACTCGGCAGAACTCGGCTGCTCCAAGCTCCGTGCACAGGCGCCACACGGGGAAGTCAAAGTCATTCATCAAAATACACTGCTCACACAAAGATGACACAGAGCTGGATTCAAATTGGCAAGATATCCCTTTAATACTTCAAAGAATTCCTGCAGGAACTGCAGTCTACTGTATCAACATTTTATGCCATAAATTGAAAGACTGTATACAAGAGCCCTTTGTACTGACATAACATAATAATAGCTAGATGTTTGGCCAAATGAAGATCAATTAAGTAACATTTAATGAAGCAATATTCCAAATTACCACGTTTTAGGCTTTCACTATAATAGACTTAGATATTGATGAAGAATTTTGGTCTTGAAATGAAAATAATAAATCATGAAATGTGACTCATGCTAATTTGAAACCATCAGATTGTGTCAGAGAAGTGGAATGGAAATACGATGTGGTAATATTTTAATTTATAATATTTTATTATTTAAATTAAATACGATTGCAAATGACATGCTTCTGCCTAAATCACCATGGATTGAATGTAAGGGGAATGGAGGATGTTTGGCTTTTCTTCAGCTGTTATTAGTGAGATGTTATACTAATACATGAAAAACATCTGAAATGTTTGTTTCATAATGATTCTTTACTTTAGCTGTTAAATGGTTCCTTTAGATGTAAAAAAAGCAATAATTCACAACATAAAAAACTTGAATTGCAAACTGAAGTTTACTAGTGATTGCTAAACAAGTTATTTAAATTAATTTACTTTGAAACTGGATGTTTATATATTTTCTGCACACAGCAGAATAAAATCAACCGGAGTTTGTGTAATTGTGTATTTTTTACTATGTTTTCTCACCAAATACAAAACATGATTAATAGATTAACAAAGAAAATATTGTACATGCTGAAATTACTCATGTGAAATGTCTTCTCCAATTTGACTCCAATGGGAGTACTCCAACATATAACAGGTTGAAATTGTTCCGGTGTATTTTGAAAGGATTTCCTGACTAAGTGGGAATTGTTCATGTAATAACTGAAATCAGCAGAGAGTAGCAGTTATCTGCCAGAAGAAGCGAAGCTGCGGTCACAGCGGTTCCACTTTCTGTGATTCTCCTCAGCTGTCAGCAGTGGAACTGCAATAAAAAACAAGAAACTGAATGAAATTTTATTGCACATTTACTGTAGTGGCACCGTCCCCATTGTTAGATCCTCGGAGCCATGGTGCCACCTGTGAGGCTGATGAAGTTCTTCTTAAGCGCCGTCTGAAGGCCAGAGTGCAGGGTTTTGGGTTATCAATAGCCTGGTCATGTAAAGGGTCAGTGTGTGGGTGACAATGTTTGACCCCACGGACAGCTGGATCTCCCATGATCTGGCACGAGGGCACTTGTCTTTTTATGGAACGTGTCGACAAACACCATCTATAGAGTTCTAATTAACAAGAAGCATATTGGCAGCACTGTAGCAAAAAAAACTCCTGTCTGTGATGAGCGTTAGTGGTGAATGTGTGAGCAAAAGTTGTGACATGTTGTTCCTGGGACATCTCAATCCCACCCACACACATTCTGTTGTACGGATTAGAAAAGTTAGTTTATAAAAGTTCATCAGAAGGAGGCTGATTTTGATGATGATTTTTATAGCAAATTAGGCAGTTTTGGGTTAGAGAAGTCAGTTCCAACACTGCTCAGAGTTTTCATTCATCAGCACTAGTCATCTTGTGTGTAGATAATTATGTAGGCGATGATCTGGCTTTGATGGCAAACGTGGTGACCATGTTGTGTGGCAACGGCAAAAATATACATGTATACATATATATATGTATATACTTTAGCCAAAATTGGAAGAAGATAATGTAGAAAAATAAATTTAAAAGTACCAATTGATGTCCCTCATTCCAAATTTGACTTAATTTTACTCTAGTTAAAGTACGGAAGCATTATCAGAATGGGCGGACCATAAGCTAAGGTACTCAGGATTCCTGACAGAGTATTATATTATGATGTACAGTATATTACAACATATTGTGTTTTTTTTGTAGCTGATGCTATCAAATATCAACAGGATTTTAAGATGTAGCAAATGTATCTTATTCATGTAAATTTTGACAGTGTAATCTGTCACAAAACACATTTTACATCTGATCATGTCAACAGCTGTATTTCCCTGTAAAATATGATGAAGTTAGAGTATTAAGCAAAGAAGGTGGAAATACTAGCAACTGATTAACTACTAAATAAAGTGCAAGACAAGTACCTCCAAAATTAACTTAAGTACAGTGCATGAGTAAACGTAGGCTACTTAGTTTCTGTGATCTACACCACATCAACATGATGCTGTAAACTTTGAGTAGACACAAACAAAAAAGAACTTCCAGATGACAGTTTAAAGAACACGATCAAGTCTGTATGTCTTTCTCTTTAGAAATAACCACTATGCATAAAACTTATCAGTCCCTCAACAAGCAGTAATGCTCACTGCAGCACTGAGGTAAGACTCTTAACGGTCCTCCACACATAGTCAAGGGTCACCATGAGAGTGACAACAAAGCCACTCCCATTACCATGAATTATATTTAGATCACACCGACGTGTAAAATACCAACGTACATCCTCACTGGACTCTTGAGCTGCCACTCATTAGAACAGGAACACCTCTCCTACTTTTCTACAAGTGGGAATGTTTTCATGTGCTCGCACAGATACCAGGCAGGGGTTATAGTTTAGTTATGGTGGCTTGTTGAACACTGGGCATTTATCAGTTCAGAGTGGGAAGGCAGCGGGCGGGATCATAGAGCCTCCAGTGAAATCTATCTAAGAAAAGTTTGTCTTGACGCTTCAGTTTCCTCAGTGGCTCAGGAGAACATGGCCTCGCTGTGAACTGAAGAGGCTCCAGCTGACTCTGGATCTGCACTGCTGTAGGAGATGAACATTATCAGGTATGTCTTTAATAATGAAAATACCTGATAATAATTTTGAATGTCTAACTTAATAATCAAAAACATAACACAGTTCTGAAGTTAATTTGGCATCTACACTATCCATTCAAACTATCTTTAATATAATATACTGTATCTAAACATCAATTTGGGAATGAAGGCTCAGCAAGCACTTGCAACATTTACTACTGTGTGAAAAGCGTTGATGCTTTAAGTTATCCTTTAATTCCTGGCTGACACTCTTTATGTATTTCAAAAAGGTGTTAGGATTCACAGTCTGTCCACTCCTGATCAAATAAGGACAAGTACAACTATTTTTAAAGTACATTTTTTGCTATGTTGTAACTAATAGGCTCTGAAATCTAAGCTAGAAACCTAATTCTGGAGTCAGGGAGCACTGTTGGGTACTGTGTCACAAGGTCTCCCCTGCCTGCTCCAGGGCTTTCACAGACAGTGAGCTGTGTCATGGCCCTTTTTATCAGCCGGCAGGACACAACCTTTGGGATTACAAACAGTGGATTCATGATAAATCTGTGTTACCATAAATCTCTTCTACACAGTAGCCTTTGGTTGTAGGGTGACCATTGTAGAAAGACATATCATATTTGTAATGATGAGCATACAAGGAATAGCCTAAGAATATTGCACGGCAACTAAACAGTTTTGACTTAGTGCTTACTTGATTGAATGTGATTATAATTTAAACGTGTAGATTGTCACTTTAAATCATTATTAAGATGAATCAGATTTAGAATTTCACAACAGACATGAAAGCACTTGACTGAATTCATGTCATGGTTCCCACATTTAGGTGTGTATGACACAGGTATTGTGCATGCATAAAAACATCAGATACTGTGTTCATTGATGAGTAATAATAATGATGAAGATGGAGGATGTGGCTGATTGTGGTCTTGTTGGTCTTTTCCTGATGTTGTTTTCATTTAATTCTGTTTTTCCCTTTTCCTCAGTTTAATCTCTCTGTCCGATCAGTCCAATCTTTGTCAATTATTATTTAATTTAATAATTTCCCCCTCTGGGGTATTGATTATTTGTTTTTCTAACACTATCACTATCCTCATTATTGTCGCCATTACCACTTTTATCATCTCATTCATTACTAATATCCTTTGTATTATATGTTCATTATTACATAATGCTCAAGAATATGAAAATCACTAAATAAAATTTGTAAAAATAATAATTAAGAAACAGTAATGATAACAAGAATACTAACCATAGTAGCTTCTAAATGTCTATTTTTTTGAATGACAATGGATCAAATGACTATATACTGTATGTCATGTGAAGGGGGTTCTTTGCAGTAAGGTACCCACAGAAAATAATCATCCGATTTTGCAGATTCCCTTAGCTTTACCTAGAAATTTGTCTCTTTCCACTGATAGTTTTTGTTTTACAGCCCACAACTTTAGTGATTAGGTTAATTATCACCAATCACAGCATCTTCATCGGATGCATTAGGCAACTGTAATGAGCAACAACAAAAAAGGCTTAGAAACCCACTATATGCTTCCTTCCGAGACCCAAACCACAGACACGCAAAGTTAGCAAGCTAGCAAGCATAGTGGACCATTTATCTGCTAAACATCCAAATATTTCCCTCTGGGGGTTAGTGGATACCAAAATAAGTGGCCCAAAAATCAGTTATCGTTGATTTCGAATTCTCTATATTAGTATTTAGTGTATTTTAAAAGGTTCAGAAAGTTACAAAAGATATGAGAAAAGATAGAAAACCATTTTCACAACCATAGTTTCACAGTCAAACTATGTCAAAGGAAGGGCCTGATAGGTAGCTTCAGGACATACTGTACCAAGTCTGTTTAAATGACCAGGCCATGAGTCTGCTGTATTACTGTGTGTTTATTTCATCCAAGTCAAAATACATTTCTTCCCTGTCTTTACAGGCGTCTCTCCTGTTGTCGCTAAAACTGAGACTATATTTGTGAGTCAATATGGGGGACTGGAACTCGTTGGGGAAGCTGCTAGAAAGTGCCCAGGAACACTCCACCGTTGTGGGCAAAGTCTGGCTGACAGTGCTGTTCATCTTCCGCATCCTAGTGCTTGGATCGGCCGCTGAGAAGGTGTGGGGCGACGAGTTGTCTGGCTTCACGTGCGACACCAAACAGCCTGGTTGTCAAAATGTCTGCTATGACAAGACCTTCCCTATTTCCCACATCCGCTTCTGGGTGATGCAGATCATCTTTGTTTCCACGCCAACTCTCATTTATCTGGGCCACATCCTTCATCTGGTCCGCATGGAGGAAAAGGAGAAACAGAAAGAGAAGGACCTTGACAGCCAGAATGAAAAACACCAGCAGGTACTTGGTACCAAAGCCAAAAAGGACCCAGTTAAAGACAACCAGGGCCATGTCCGTTTGAAAGGCGCACTGCTGCGAACCTACGTCCTCAACATAATTTTCAAGACCCTATTTGAAGTAGCCTTTATTGTAGCTCAGTACTTCCTGTATGGTTTTGAGCTCAAGGCGATGTACACCTGTGACCGCTGGCCTTGCCCTAATGTGGTTAACTGCTACATATCTCGACCCACTGAGAAGACGATCTTCATCCTCTTCATGCTGGCCGTGGCCTGCGTCTCCCTGCTGCTCAACCTAGTGGAAATGTACCATCTAGGTTTCACTAAGTGCCACCAGGGCCTTCGTTACAGACGGTCACGGGCTGCAGACATGGCCTCCAAGGCCCTAACTGAGGTGGCTATGCCCTATGCCCCAAACTATAACTACTTTGCTGGTCATCCTGCGGTGCCTGAACCTTTCCCCACAAATTCCAAGTACAGCATGGCAGAGCCGAACTCTGCCTACAACAGTAAAGTGGTTTACAAGCAGAACAGAGACAACATGGCTGTGGAGAGAAAAGGTAAAGGAGAGGGAGATGATGTGAAGGAGAGGAAAATCTCCAGCCCTGTCTTTGAGTTGCCCATTGAAAATCAACGCAGAAACAGTCAGTCAAGCAAGTACAGCAACAACAAGAGCAGGCTGGATGACCTGAAGATCTAGGTCCTAGGTTCATGTGTTTTTATTCCAAACTCAGGAACGGCAGAACTTAGCCCATGAAAGCATATGTATGAAACTCTATTTGGGACAAAACTATTGAATGATCACAAAACAGATTACAGATTACAAATCACAATTTAATCAGTTCCTTTTGGGGTATCAAATCATCAACTACGCCTAAAATGACTTGTTTGTACTCAAAAAACGTTTTGTCTTCACATCTGCTCTTGCATTTTCTGAAGTGTTGACTTGCAGATTAATGAATATTAATTACAATTTGTTTTGTACTCGCTCAGTAGTTTTGACATTAATAGACTTCCACATTTGTGTGTGATAAGGACGCAGATGAATTGAGAATTGTTTTTTTTTTATCATCAATTTACTTACTAAAACTGTGAGATGTATGGAAAAGATGTCAAATCAAAAGCGAAAAGCTGTGAACCTGTCACTGCAGATTGAATATGTAAAATGTTTGGGAGAAACACACTCCAGCTTTCATCGCCATGTTACTCTACTGTTTGCGGAGCATGCACAGTGCATTACTTCACTCTAAGGACAAGTTTTTCAATTTAACATGTGCTTTTATCAACCAAATTATGGCCAATAAATGCATGCTTATTTGGATTTTGTACAAAAAGTAGACATGTTACCCAAACATTCAATCGTTATAGGCCTACTTAATTATTTGTGACTGTGTAATTTGATTAAACGGATGTGCAGCAAAGGAGTATTCTGTCAATATTCACGTCAAGTCAGATATCAGATGTGTTGTGACCATTGAGAGGCCAAAAATAACATCCATTTCTTTCTCACCTGTCATTGAAATACCACTTATTTCTTCTACTCACATATAGCTTTTCCATAACATACCCACTGCTGGAGGCAAGTTGGTGACAGAGATAACAACTGTCATAAAAATGAATTATTTATCCTGCAGCTCAACAAACGTCACAGTGTTAGAGCCAGACGATGTGAGTATTCCCATTAGTTCTTTTCAGATGGCATATGTTTCAGTGTTTATCACAGTATTCATTTATCAAAAGTAAAATTGACATTTAGATTTCAAGTTTCTGGACGTCAAATGTTTTAGTCTGCACAGTTTGCTTTGCACCGTCACCTCTTTATTCATATTTTAATAATTTAGGTAGGCTAGATGTAGACTTGAAATACTAGTTTACATTTGCCTCCTTGTCAGTTCTAAAATATCAGATATGAAAAGAATTGCTCACTTACAGACTTTGACTGCAAACTGTTAACTACATTAGTAGATAATAGCGCTCAACATCAGCTACCAGAGGAGAGACTCATTCACTGGGCCTATTCACAAGTTTAAAATAAATAAATAAAGCTCCATTTGATTGAAAAACGTCCTTGTTTGAAATTAAGTGTCATGACTTTGCCATATGAGCTGAAAAATTTACATCACCATCAAAAAATGCTTGCGAATACACAGTACATTAGTCTTGAATCACATGCTTCTGGACTAGCTGCATCCAAACAGTGTCTTATTTTAATCTGCTATAGCTCAAGACAAGAATAATGTAGGGATGTCCCGAGGTGGTAGCCGGTCCAGCACAGATCGGGTACGGAGGATGGACTGGTAGCTGGAGAGCTGATAGTCCATCCTCCGTACCTGGTCTGTGCTAGACCACCTACCCTCCGGTTCCTAGACCATACGGGATGTTCTGTTGGATGTCCCTCACTTTCTGCTTTCTTTGAGTTAACTTTAAACTCTAGTGGGACTGGGCAACATTACTAGAACCTCTGAGCAACATAACAGGCTGAAAATGGCAAGTTTTAAGGAAAATTTAGATCGTGGAACAAGGTAGGCCTGCTTATTTCCTTTTTTAGGGGAATGATTGTTAAGATTTAAAATGTTCACTGTATTTCCTATCTAGCTCGGATGTTTTGGGACCAATTAGCAGAGTGTTGCTATAGACAAAATACACAAGGTGATACACTGGTAAGAGGAAATTGCAATTAACCATGTATACAGCTAATTTTAATAAGCTCATGTTACTGTATTGTGTGTTAGCTAGCAGTTAGCTTCATTTAAGAGGTTTAAATTTGAGGGGTGCAAATGTGTCACCTAAACAGGTGTACTCCAGAGACCACTTTGAAGAGACACTCTATTTGCGCCTTTTAATTGGTTAAACTAATGCCAATAAACCATAGCACGTTTTTCACCTATCCAGGAATGTTGTGTGGAAGGGCCAGACCTTCCTTTGCAGGACTGTGGAGATAGGTCTGGCAACATGAGACTACACCCAGTATTACATTTTACGCATTTCTTTACATCTATGGACTAAAAGATGGCTAAAAGGCCCCTGGTTATACATTGACCCACCAATCGTGTTGGAGAAGCGTACATTTGTGATCATTCATGTTAAATAAACATCATAATTCAATGGCCTTATGTACTGAATAGAGGGTTTGTAAGATTTGTGTAACTGTGTTGTGCAATCACTGCTGTGGTTGATTTGCCAAGTGTATAAATGCAGACTTGCTATTTTCTGCCTGAAGCTGCCATTTTAACTACTTGGTTTCCAGCAGCTGCAGCACACACAGTGTGGATGGAGCAATTACAAAAACACATACCATCATACACTGGTGAGAGCTCTGCTTCAAAGACCTCCTCACTGCTGCTATAAATAGCTCTAATGCACACTTGCAGGACATTGTGGGTGAATTGGGGGGTAGGGGACCAAAAGTGTCTCTTCCTGCATAAGCAACAATGACAAGTTGTTGACAAAAAAGTAGCCAGAATAAAGACAGAGAAAGTTTATTGTGTATGGTGCACTGTGTCATCTGCTGTGCAACTGATTAACAATCGCAATAGTTTCATTCATTCAGGTAAATACTATGAACACTTGTTGGCTCTGTGTGAGGATCAGACCCTCAGTTTTCAGCAGTTGTCCAGTTTTCCAATTCAATTTTTAAAATGTGTTTAAAATCTGTGGAAAATTTGTGGAAAAGTCTGCAGAATTCTGCAACCGCAGATTCCGTGTGGCACTGGTGATGAAGCTTTGTTTGTTATTCAAACTAATTTTAGGTTTTCATCAGTTTTACAAGTGTATCTGAGAAGTTTTGATTTTAAAAGCACCAGCATTATTTCATTATCATACTTGGTAATGGCAAGGCCAGTAAAACGTATGATTAAAATATCAATCCTGGTGGTGGCAGTCTGGTCAGATGGGACAGTTTGCCTTTGGGAATTTAGAAGAAATGCTTTAGCTTTCCATTTTACTTGTGGACTAAGATAAGAACTCTTGAACAGCCCGCATGATCTTTCGTGACAGGACAAGGCTGAAAACTCAACAGGTGACGGGGGTGAAGGTTGCGAACTCGGGGTTATATGCAACCAAATCTCAGTGCCAGTATGAGTGATAAGCAGAGACCATGCGTCACTGAGTCACACTACTCGTAAATCAGACAGACAGAGTGCACAATTTCGGACGAGACAAGAGGACAAGATATATTGTGGGCCTGTATGGTTCCATGTGTTTGTCATGCCATGAAGGCATGACTATTAACGCAGCTGCTATGTCACCAGTGAGCAGAAAGACCATAAAGAAAGTGTCCTGCTTTTTGGTCAAAATATGACCCATAAATGGGGAAGGACGATTTGTTCTTCTCTTTCCCCAAGACATAAAAATTTGGTCTCTAGTACATGGTAGCCCCATGTTTAATTTTGCCCTGTCTACATACTCCACTTTGGAATATAAAATGTTTGGCTTTCAAAAATGTTGACTGCTAATGCATTTTCTTCCTACTCCCACATACTGTACATGTGGTGAGAAAAGCCAGGAATTTGTGGCAAGTTTTAGCAGCGAGTTATCAATGTAGTTTAATGTACTGTATATCACCAAGCACGGTAATGTTTAAAAAAGCTTTCAAAGGTCTTATTGACTGGCTGTGAAACTATGCTCTTCAAAATGCATTATAACATAACCATTATAACCTAATGCCAGGATTTTCCATTAAAATGGTTATTCTTACTGTAGGCTGGAGCGCCATATGAGATGTGAACCTTACAAGGCTTTTTTTTGTCTGGACATGAAAAATTCCAGGGACTGTAGATATTTATTGTTTGTTGGTGGTGAGGGGAGTCAGCTGTTGCTAAGAAAACTAATCATTTCCAGACCTGTGGGTGACATTTGGACCTTCTCTCATGCTATGACAGATACAATACACGTGTACTAAGTAATTTCTTCCTTGTATCATTTGACAGTGTCAAAATTATGCGTAATGTGACAGAAGTAGTGATGAACCTACAGATAATTATAACCTGAATCTGCAGCTCTCCTTGGCTTTATGGAGTTTTAAAGCAAGTTTCAGCTCATTGTTCAGCTGTCCAATGCACAACTTCGATGTGGTGGTTTACTGTAATACCTTCATATGTTCAGTCTTACAACAGGCAGCTCTTATTTGGCTACTGCATGAATATCGACACGCTACTGATTTCATTAAACAGGAAAACAGAGCTGGACAGAATCTGTTTCAGATATTGTAAAAGATAATGAGATTACTGGTAGTGTCCCTAAATCTAATATTACATTTTACACACTTTACCAGATTATGAAATGGCTAAGAGACTGTACTGTAAAATTGTAAATTAACTATCCCTATATTGTATGCATATAGAGAAAAATAAACATGACTTACTGACAGACAAAACATAGAAACAAGTACCCATTAACACGTCAAAAGTCACATTTCAATTAAAGTTGATGCATGCAGATCTAAGGTGCTTCAGGTAACAATCAGAATGTCCCAGAACATATTATTCATAGAATCATCACTCTTTATTCTGATACCTTTGAATGGACATACAAAATTCATAAATCATAATCAAGCAGGTAAACAGAAATATATGTGCTACCCATATTTTGCAAAACAAGCTTTTGATCAAAAATCTACAGGCTATAAAAGCTGTAGACTACACTTGCACATCTGAGGACTTGATTAATCATATACTTATGTAGGAACTGGAGAAGTATCCTTGCCTACTGTATACACTCTGATGCTTAATGGCAAATCTGACAGCATGCCAGAGGGATGAAAAAGCCATCTACTTTCATTTATTTCCCTACCAAGCGGAAACCACTTGCTATTTGGAGCTAGAAAACATCATCTTAGGGGCCTTTTTTTTTCCAAAAGCTATGCCTAAAGAAATAGTTTGGATATTAGTGGGCATCCCAGGGTTTGTTTTGATCACTTTTCAACATGTCTTTCTCTATAAAGCCCTGCACAAGAATTCTTGAGAGCAAAAATTTCTAATCTTTAAGATATTCTCAAATAGTCCGAAATAGACTAAGCAATTAAATAAAATGAGAAACTCAGGACCCTCACAGAAAGATCCCAAGAGGTTGTAATTTGCATTTAATAATAATAATTTCATGACATTCAGAGACGTTAGAAATGCAGCATGAAACTGCCGGGGAACATCCATACTGAAATGGTCAGACCATGATTGTTTTAAATAATGGAAATAGAGTTGCTGTTTTGAAACTCTGCCACTTCAGTAGTTTCATTATGGCTTTAGGTTCTAGCCTGAAATCACATATCGAGCTTTGGATTTAAGCAGTAACACATCAAAGAAGAATGAGGAGTATTTTAATATTCTGTCTATTTATTTATTTTTTTACATTAGTCACGTAACCAGTGAGAAATTTGTCTGTTCAGTTTGAATGAGTGATGGGTCTTTGCAAAAAGCTTATTTTCAAAGAGTATGTAGAATTCACTGAAACTATCTAACCCAATAATTACAAAATGAAATACATTTCAGATTGCTCCTAAAATCTTAAATTAAACAGCAAATAAAGACAAATATAGGACACAGAATTGCACTTGCGCTTTAACAGCTTCTTACCCCCCCCCCAGACAAGCAGAGATAAAGCTCTATGAATATGGCCCCTTGAGATGACAAGCTGCAGCTGCAGCAGTCATGACCTTTTGGAATCTAACGCCTTTGAGATCTGGCCAAGATACGAGCATTTCTCACCAAGTATGAATCTTAAAAATCTGTGCAAATGATTCACTGAGATAGATGCAAAAAAAAGGCAGCAGAAATTGCACAGATAAAAAGGAAACTAAAATATTGAAAGCCAAATCTGGCTTTCTTTAGCGAGCAGTAATACTTGCTATTCATTGAAAGCTAGCATAATGTGGCAAATCCTGTAACTATGCTACACATGCTCAATATTTTAATGTTACAGACATTTGTAAGCCATATATAACTCATATACTTTATATATCTCAGGTTGAATAAAATATCCCTTTTCTCCTTATTATTTTACACAAATTGCACCCTGAGATTTGATAAAACAAAATGTCCTTCAAAAGCTCCATATCTTAAGCCTTATATATACAGTAAACAACATTTAAACTGATCTTTATGTACAAAATGCTGCACTTATACTAGAGAACATCCTACAAATACAGTAAGACGGACATAAGCGAACAGTACATCAAACAATCACACTCTGAAGATAACGCACTGCACATTATCTGAAGCGTATGCAGAAGGTTTCCCTGCAGCAGAACTATAGATTCAAGCTATTTTACCTTGACAGACCATTGTTTCCAGTATGACATACTTGAAGTCATGCTAAAATATTGTTACTGCATGTGGGGGAACGAGACAAATGAGTGTGGCAGTACGGCATCCTCTTGTGTGTTATTGCAAATGTATAATACCATAATTGAATCTTTCATGCTCTCCATTAAATGTATCTGACATCCTCACTCAGATAATCGCTGAATTTATTATGGCTTTCAAGGACAACACTACTGCTTATCCTTACTCACTGTACTATTGTCTATTCTGTCTCCAACTGGAATGCTGGTGTTTTCTCACAATAAATTGACATTTACGGAATAACACTAATGCTGCCTAAGAACAGTAGACACTAAATTCACGGAACAAGTCAGCATTTACAGTTTGTTTCACTATCGCAGTGCCTAGTTATCTGCAAAAAGAAAATGTATCAAGATATCAAGAGGGAGAATCTTCCGGTTATGGATGTGAACCTCAGCATGAGACAGACGGAAGGACAAACTCTTCTGTCATGTTTCTAAATATAGGGGACAGTACTGTATATCCCATGCACAAAACAAAACTATAATGTATGTGCTTCATGGCATAAAAAGGGAAAAAAACTAAATTTTCATAAAATCCCAAAAATCTGAGGCTACATAAGAGAATGTAAAACCCTAATGCATAATCAGATTTGACAGATTACGGTACGCAACAAGGCCTAACATGAAAATGCACTGAAGGTGTTGGTCAATGGACTGTAACAACAGTGCTTGTGTCTTAAAGTGACTTATTTTTTTCATTAGCCATCGTTGCTGATCATCATCATCGAAGCCACACACACACTTTGCACCGCAGATTTTAAAACCTGATGTCTCCTTTTCATTTATGATACCACTTTAGCAGTTATTTCACTGTCTCCCTTGCAAAAAAAAACTGCTGCCCTATCCAAGTGGAGAAAGGAAAATCATGGTGATATCTGGGTTTTAATTAGAATTAAAGTATCAATTCAGTAATGTATCCTTTCACTTATTTGCCTTTAGTTTCAGCTGGGCAACCTTAGCTTGTCCCAGTTTAGTCTGAATGTCAACAGGCCTTTCAAAGAAGCGGACTATGGTCGGCTCGTTGAGCAGAGAAGCCAGGACCTGCTCAAACGAAAACGACCAATCCATCTCTGTGAGGTCGGGCCCTGCATCCCGACTGTTGCAGGAGCTGGAGGTCCCAGAGTTCTCTGGGGTAGTAGAACCTTCTTGGGTTGAAGACTCCGCAGCAGCAGTGTTGGCAGGTTTTGTGGACTCGGGCGGGCTGCTTGACTCATGCAGCCTCCGTCCCACCTCTTCCATCCTCAGGAGAAGGCTGGTTACGTGGGCCACGGCTTGGTACAGCGACTCCTCCTCTGGATCGCCATGAAAAATGTTGTACAGGGTCTTGGAGAACTGGATGAACTGAGTCTGAGATAGAAAAATGTTGTACTTCATTGGATAGTTTGACATATCAAATAGGCTGTTTTATTGTGCAAATGTGAAGTTACATTTATTTTTTTTCACTTCTGATAGAAAATTATCTCTTCAGTCAATAAACAAAACATGGGTTAAATTACCTGATTAATTCGGGGTAGGTCCTTGATGGTTTCCTCTTTTTTAAGTATTTCGTTTTGCCATTGTTTCAGGTAGGCCTGCAGGTCCACTTTTCCTCTACCTGTTAAATCCGTACAGAAACTCTAAACAATCACACAAAACTAAGACATTTACAGTTATGTATTTATATAACCATGGTGTGTTTGTGATGAAATGGGTGAAATACTACCTCTTTCAGGGCTTTTCCTTATCACACCATCTTCTGGTAGATCAAATGCTGAAATATAAAAGCAGCATGTGAACAAACTGTATAGAGAAATGCTTCAAAAACAATCAATGAATTCAAGGAAATCAAGACAGAATATAGGAGAAAAGTACGGAGGCCCTGAAGGGCAAAACGCAACAACAAAACAGAAAACACAACAGAAAATTCCAAAACACTTAGCTTTCCCCTTCATGGCCGCCGTAGGAAAAAGAGTAAAGGTGAAACTTAAGTTTTAAAAGAAAAGAAAGAGTAAAGAGGCTAACCAGCAAGTCTACTCAAGTGAGAAGAGTCTTCAGGCACTGGAGTAAAGTGCTGGATTCTTTGTTCCTTAATGTGCAAAGGACTACCTGTAAAAGCTAAAAGATACCGGCTGTTAGTGCACTGAGAGGAAAGGTGAAGAGACAGCGGTGATAGAGGATCAACATGAGCAATGTAAATAAAATGTGTTAAATAATTTGACTTAAGAAAACATAGATGTCCATATACACTTCCTTTTCAATGTATACAGTCTACTGTAACCCCATGTAACAATATTGCATCTTACTTTGCTTTTCTATGCTCCAACCCCCACCAATGACTCTGTGTTTGTGTTCATGGATGCATGTCAGTTTGCACTGCTGGATTACACAATAACCCTCACAAGCCAGAAGTGCCATTATATCTGCCTGATAGCTCTGTGCCGAATAAGTGGCACAGCCGGAGGATTGCCATGTTGGTTAGTCGTTCTATGCATCTGTGACATGAAATCTGTTGCTGATAATCAGGATCCAAACAGAATGAACATTAATGATTGTGGTGATCTTTCCTCACTTGCCAGACTCCGGCTCAAATTTCCACCTAAAATCTCACATATTGTTTCTATCTAATCTAATTTATTGATTATCTCTGAATTTTGATTATCTTCCGATTCTGACCTTTCCCTTGGGTTAAAGATACATCACATGATCCCCTTTGCACACAGATAACTAATGCTCAGCTGTGAAAACATATACACTAGATTTTTACTTGCAGACAAGATACAGTGTAATGCAATAGCCCATTTGCCATGCAACTTACTGTTAATAGTAAGTGCAATCCTTATGTTAACATTCTGGGCACTCCCATTTGTAGTTATAAGTTCTAGGTACAACAAGACGTTTTCTTGTCCCTTCAACCAATCAGGACAAAGACGATGTAACTGTGTAGTCATTGAAGCTGCTGAATACAGCTTCTATACTTTGTGTATGGACTGAAAAATCTGCAGACTCTCAGCTCTAAATAGCCCATGATTGCATTTCCTTGATCAATGGAGTGTCTGGCCCTGAGCAAGGGCTCAGGACTGTGTTTCGAGTGTTTAAGGTCATTGTGGTTTACTTTTTCAGCTCCCTGCACACTTTCCGAAAGTCTACAACTGTGCCAACGTTGCAAGAGGGAAAAACCCACAATGCATAGCAGTGTGATGTCAAAAACAGGTGATGACAGCATATTCTTGCATCATAAAAACCCAAAACTAAATGCATGTGTAGATGTTTGTCTAAGGATGGCAACCATGGTGACATCAAATATTTTGATTTGGTCCAAAAGAACTTTATTACTTCTACACAAGAAGCCAACAACAAACTGTCAACTCCATTAAACTCCATACAGAAATATAAGCCTCACTTCCCTTCTTCGCTATAAGCCTTCCACTTCTCAGAGCGTGTTTGGAGCCCTCACACCGTCCCGCGTTGACACACTTATAGTGATGTCACAGGTGAAATGGTTTAAAGTCTGTGAGGTTTCCGTACTGGGGATCTATCCTTGGTGTTGAAGCATCATGCACTCTACACGAGACACAAAACAAGCTTTGCTGCTTGATGTTCACTGGCCTGGCACATCACAAATGGTGACTCAGTGCTCTTCTGCTGCTAAGCTGTCAGATGTAATTTCAGCAATTCATCCTCATCACAGATCCTCCTCAGGGAGAAAATAGTCCACTGCAAAAATGCCCCTATAGCTCCTTACACCCATTGTTGCCATGGCAAAGTTCTTTCACCCGACAGACTATTCTTACCCCTGCCTTCAAGCATGCAGAAAAGAGCCACACATTCAAGGACAGTTTGTTAGAGTAATTAGCTAAATGATAACGCCTACATTTTCAAGCCCAACAGACCCTGATGGCCATCTGACCTTGTGTTTTACCCTAGGCTGATTCTGTCTGCTGTTGTGTTATTGCTCTCATGTTAGGTCGAATCTAGAGAAGGATATGGATCCAGTCTGAACACACTTGCAGTGTTTGAACTTTGAACCTGCAGAAGTACTGTATATCCACACTTTAGATATGCTGTGAGAGAGGACAGGGGTTAAAACAAAAATCTATTTTTTTAAGAGACAGCTGGATGTGACTTCCACACCATGGGTTAGGAGTTGTCGCGTAAGAAATTTCCTTGATTTTTGGCTTTTTCAAATGTCCGTCACTCACCTGGTGGCAGGTGCAGCTTGAAGAGGAATTTCAGCTTATTTGTGAACGATCCACTGTACAAAGTATCTGCGGGAGAAGTAGAAATTATAGCAATGGGGATACTAAGGTTAACGGCTGCATTACTGAAAAGCAGAGAGCGAGTGAACTTACCAAGAGCACAGCAGAACTCTTTAAAGTTGACGAGGCCGTCCTGGTTCTCATCTATCAAGCGGAAGATCCAGAGGGAGAGGGTGCTCTTGGGGTTGCAGAAAGCCCAGGGCTCCAGCAGGGAGAAGAGCATGCTGAACTGTTGAAAACCCAACTGGTACTGCTCCAAATAGGCCAGGCTGGGGTCATGATGGAGCAGAGCCGGACTCTTCATTGTCCAGTAGCAGCAGAGGAAATGCTGCCTCTGAAAAAAGAAAACAAATACAAATGTAATGTGTCCACTTCTAATTTTTCATTACAACTGTTGACATTTTTGTATGATGACGATGAAGATACTTTATCATGCATTTGACTCACTTTGAACAAGTTATAAAGCCTGTCCAAATGTGAGGGACTGAATCTGACTTCATTGGTCACCACCCGGATCTGGAAATAAGATTTGAATACATCCTTAATACCACAGTAACAATGCAAATACACCAACTACTGTACATTCAATGGCCACCTACCACATTTTGTTTGGTTGTATCCTCCAGTGTCTGGATCACATACAGTTTGTTTCTTTTCCGTGAACTCTCGACTTCCTCTGAACGGATATTTCCATATTTCTAAAAATAAACCACAATTCGTTAAATCAACCAGAACACAGAGATCGCTGAATAAAAACTGACACACAAACATGTTGTACCTCATAGGCTTCTTTAATCAGTTCACTGATGTCCACATTAATGTGGGATGTTTTATCGTTATTGCTCACTGAAGCTTGCTGCACTGTTTGAGGCAAAGGGCTGTCTTTGTTTGTCACACTGTCAAAGAATCTGAAATAACACCATCAGAGAAAGACAGACAATCATTTAGACAGTAATGTTTAAAATAAATCAGTCCCGCTTTGTTTGTATTCACACAGACTTGTTGAGGATGGTGACGGCCTCTGCATCGTCCTGGCAGCTGATCAGAGCCTCCATGTTGTAGTCCAGCACTGCCAGGCCGAGCTGCAGAATAGCTTTTATGCCGTCGTAGAAAAAACAGTCCACCACGTTCACAGCGCTCTCTATGGGCAGGACACTGATGAAGAGAGTGAGGAACCACGACAAGGACACGGATGAGAAGAAACTCAGGTCTGTCATGTGCTCCACCAGCTGGGGGAGGTTTTCTCGAATCAGGTCCTCGAACACCGCCTGGTCAACCAAAGCACCTACAAAACAATTGGCAACAATTCACAGTCATCACACATCACAACATCAGTCCTGAAATTATTCAAATGTTATTTCACAAAATTACCAGCAGAAACAGGTTGAAAAGTGCATCCCCTCTCACCAATAATTCGGCGGTTAAAGTAATCCGGCAGCATCCTCTCACAGACAGCCACTAAGAGCCAGAAAGCCTCCTCTTCTTTTGCGTAGAGCAGGAGAACTGAGGTGAGAATGTTCATGGCCTGGACAAGAAAAAAGGATTCATAAAAAACAGACTACTTTAGTTGTAAAAATAAGGTTGACTGCAGGGAGGAGGCCAGTATAAAGGTATGGGTGTTAAAGTTTTTCAGAGAATCAGTGCCTTTTAAAAATGATTTCAGTTATTTTAGATCACCTGTGGCCTTGTTTTTTTTAAATCACCTCTGCTTTTTAGAGTTGCTGCACTCCTCAATGTCATAACAAGACCAATCACAGTAAAGGACATAGGGGTTTAGAACTGTTAAGGGATCAAAGTTTTCATTAAAGTCTGACTCTGTACCATAACCGTCACCTCAACTGTCACTGTTTTTGAAGCAAAAACAAAAGGATAATCTCACATAAATTATCACAGCAAATGAAGCGATAAAGAACGATCATGAAAGCAAATGCACAAAACCATTTTTGTGTGCATGTTTTTTTTTTATATTCATCATGTAGTTTCTGTGATAACAAATGTCTGGCTACATACCGCAATTAGCTAATGACGGTTCCTGCATTTCACTCAAGGCCTCAAGGCATTCTGAGTATTTGTAATCAGAGTAGATCAGGA
>NC_045745.1:27915867-27934029 GCF_008692095.1 Etheostoma spectabile
CTGTTAAAAACAACAAATCAAAGTACCTGGCAATAGCCAATTTTAGGGTTCCTGTATGCATAGGCAGTGAGCACTCTGCGTAGAGCTGAGATTCCAGTGTCACTCTGAAAGGCAGGGTGCTCTGGCAGAGAGCGGTGCAAGTCTCTCTCGATCTCATCCGTCGCCAAAGTGCTTGTGCCCAGAGACTGTTCAACCAGATCAGTGTAATAGCCGGGATGAGTGGCCATGTCGTTCACAGCTCCTACAGAGGCAGAACCAGTCAGTCCAAAAACAGATGCTGCACAGATGTGAACTTTAGTATTT
The DNA here is from genome assembly GCF_008692095.1 of Etheostoma spectabile. Lineage (NCBI taxonomy): Eukaryota > Metazoa > Chordata > Actinopteri > Perciformes > Percidae > Etheostoma > Etheostoma spectabile. Next base: position 27,916,171 of record NC_045745.1, read on the forward strand.
AACACTTTCAATCAGGCAGGGCTTCGTTCCCAAATCACTGACACTGTTTATACCTTACTGTACACGCAGCGATGTCTGCTGTATAACTACCTGAAAAGAGCATCCACAGCTCCCCTCTCAAGGCCTCAGGAACACCACGAACAATCAGGTCTCGTGTCTTTCTGGTGAAGAACATACTTGTGCCACGTCCATATTCAGAAAAATGGATGTTCCAAGACTGTTCCTTCATCTTTTCTTTAAGCTGTCATGCACATGTAGCACAAACCAGAGTGTTATTCTAATTGCTCTGCAACACTGCTAAAACTGGTTGTATTTCTAAACAGATGCATGCTTCATTTTTATCTATGTCCACCTCAGAATTGATTAGAAACCCCCAAACCTGCAGAGCGTAAGAAGGTTCTGGTGAATTAAATGCTGCTGAAAACAAGCGTTATGTTTAATTTGAAAGAAACTTTGATATTTACCATTTTGGGGTCAAGGTTTTCAACATCCTGGGGGTGGAAAACAGTCATGAGGGCCTCGGTGCTTACAGCCTTGCTGCTGTCTTTCTGTCCTACCATCAGTGTTACGTCCTCTGGGTTGTCCTCAAAGTGATTGATGAGGGACTGGCACGCGCCTCGTATGGCCTTAGTCATAAATGCATATCATATGTCAATGTCAGAAAGCACTGGTAACTGTAAGTAAAGAGTGCAATGCGTCACAAAGAAAATAAGGGTTCAAACACATTACGTCCGATGATGCAGAGTGCTGAGGGCTCGCACTTATCCCACACTTGCTACGGATTGAGTTGGCAAGTCGCTGGTAGTCCCGCACCTCGGCGAAACGCAGCGCCTTCTTGCCACGCACACACACCGTTAAAGCCCTGCTGCTGGAGTCTGACTTCTCAACATTAATAACCTGGAAGAAGGCAATGTTGGCAGACCACAGATTCATCAGTATGCAGGGTGCTATTTGAGATGTTATTGGCAGTGTTTTCAACAATCCAGTTTCACTTTACTTCTCTCATTGGAATGATGACATGGCATTGGCTTCCATCTTGGCTGGCGAAACACAGGTAGTTCTCAGACAGACAGATCTTGCCAAGTGTGTTAAAATGGCTGAAGGGCACCCACAGGAAGCTCTCATGCACCTCTAACAGGTTCTCCTCTTTGGGAAGCCTGAAAAATGTCCGGAACTGCTCACTCTTTGCATGCGCTTCGAGGCCTCTGTGGGGGAAGTAAAGCAGAAGAGAATGTCATGAGCAGAAGCTCACGTTTGAGTTTTCTAAGAACACCCAGACTCACACAATGTAAGTCTGGATGAGAATGTAGTCAAAATGGTCAAAGTAACCATTAGTTTACTTTAAAATATCTGTCACTGTATGACCTTTCAACCACTCCAGGCAGGTTAACACAAACACAAATGCTTTTCGATGTAAGTCAGACATTATGTTTACTCTGGTTCTTCAATCTGGCAGCAAGCACTAAAAAGATCATGTCAAGCTGTGCAGTGCAGGAGAAAGGCAGTACCTCTTGGTAATTTGCATGGGGTCGGAGAGCGCTGGCTCTCTCTGGAAGGCCTCTTTATCAAAAAGGCGCTTGATGGAGTAGTCAGCCAGCTGTTCCATGATAACAAATGTTTCATTAAGGTGCATCAGCATGGAGAAGTAGTGATCCTCCCCATGAGCCAAGACATGGATGCTCTCAGTCAGGATGACGTTAGAGGTCTTCTCCAGCCTCCAGATCTCATCCCAGGAGATGATTAGTTTCACTGCAGAGTCATCACAATACATTCAAATTAAATTAGTGATTAATTGCTAAACAGTAGGAAAGACAAGGATCTTGAATGAATGGGTAAGTCCAATTTCTCAATAATTTAAATATAATAATATATTTAATCAACAACATATTTCATGGTGCCATTATAAAGAATTGATACAGAAAAAAATCTTTAAATTTAATTTGGTGTCATTGAATTCAGTGTTATCTTTAATCCACATTGCTTTACATTATTAGGTCTGCTATGATCATTTTCCACAATATAGAACCTGTAATCACCTGTAGCTATTTTCTAATGAAAACATTTTCAAATAATGTTCAGTTTAGACCATAAATGTCATCTATGGTGGCCATCAGGAGTTAACAAAGTCTTTGTTACTACCAATCGAGAAAAGAAAAAAAAGATAAGTTGCTGCTCATGTTAATAAATGTCATCGAAATGGCTTACCCTCAGCTCCCAGCAGGTATGAATAGAAGCAGAGGAAGTTTGTGCTGAGGTAGAGCCAGCCCTGACAGGGCACTTTGCCTCTCCAGTAGCTGCATGAGTAATATGTGACCAGTTTTTCCTTCGGTGGCAGCTCAAACCACTTCTCAAACCTCAAAAGTGCTTCTCGGAACTTCTCGGGATCTTCCTCCTGCACCAGGGATGATTTCCCCTCCTCAGCAATAAGACCCTAACACATTAAACATTGAGGGTTACTTCAGACTGAGGGTGATAATATTACAGTGCACAATCTTCCTTGAAGCTGCTTGAATCAACATCTTTATGTCAACAATGGAAAAAGGACTGTGTGTAATGTAGATTTTGCTCTTGGTGACAAACGCACACTTACTTATTTGCTAAGTGTCCAGAAGAACAACTCCAAATAATCAGGTTTAAGTAACCGACCGTTAGAGTAATGTTTATCATATAAAATATTTTATAGCATGACAATAAGTTCTTACTCTAATCTTTCCCTGTACAAAGCTGGTGATGTCTTCGCTGGAGTCAAAAACAGAGAGTGTCCTCATGATGTTCTGCTGCAGCCAATCCCAGTGCTGAACAATCTCCTCTTTGGTGACACCTGAACCAAAGTCAAGAGACAAAAAAGCAAGTCAAATATCATGTTTGGGTTGTTGTTGTTTTTAACTGTCAAATGTCTTAAATTGAACTTTTTTTCAAACCTACAGTAATAATTAGACAGCACTATTGAACATTTTTCCAGGAAAAGATGAATATACAGCAACATACCACATGCTATGGTCCAATACACTTGTGAGTCGGGTGTGTGGTGTAGAATGCGGTAGGGAGCAACTTTGGATGTGGAGTCCAACACAGTATCCAGAGTTCCCACAAGGAGGCCTGTAACATAAAGTGCATCAATATTTTTAACCATCGGTGTCACACATGATCTTCAGCCAAGTCAACCCTAACAAAATCTGAAAAACAAATACCAGATATAATATTCAAAAACTAAGAGCGAAAATAACAACCTTTCATTGTTTTATTATTGACAAATCAATGTCAAACTGTTGTTTAACTGCTGCATTTACTGATAAACAAACCTCAGCTAATTTTGCTACGGCATAATGTTAGTTGTTTATCCCCAGACCTATCAATCAATCTTTTTTTCAGTATTTGGTTTGCAGACTGTGCCTTTATACTCATACTGGAAGTGTAGAAATAGGATCTAACCCTAACACACAGCCAAACTAAAATGCGCTAAATCTTTTACCATAACTTCTCTTTGACATGCCCTCCTTGAATAATTAACAAGGTTGCAGTGAAACCACACTAATGCACTGCATCAGCATTATACCAGCCTGCCGGCTGAACATATGTTGTACTAGTGAGGATTCAAGAGATCAAACACAGATAATGTATTAGATTTTAACCGGTGTAGAACGACATTATACAGTAGAGCATAGACATAAACACATAAAAGATACTTCAGACATAAAAGGCTTTTGTGCGGGAGATGGCTTCAACTACCATCGGGTAGTATTTAACCTTTACATCATTAAACCAGCTAATCAGAACATTGGCCTTCCCATTTTCTCTTCAGCTAGAACATCATTCATTAACATTCATTATCTAGTAATTACCTTACAGTGGCCCCACTGTGGCATGTGCTTAGAAAGTGTAGGTTACAGTCATTGGTGGTATTACAAGCATCACTTTTATAGTGGCAGGTGACAATAGTTTTTAAAGATCCAAGTCAGTAAATAATGTCATGCAGTTAGATGGTTAAGGCCGTGTCTGTGTCTTAAATCAGACAACTTGATGTTGCCTGATTTAAAGGGGGTGCCACTATTTTCAAGAGTTCACACACACACACACTGTTCATATGTTCATACATGTGCTACTGTCATATGAATATAAATAACCTAATTACTATTTATCCCAGTACCCTTGCACTACGCACATTTAAATATTTATTGATCTCCTCATTGCACTCATGCCTCTATATTGTTTCTGTTTAGAGTATGTATATATTGTGGATATATTAGTGTGTTTATTTCTGTTTGGTTGATATGTATGTGTAAGCACAGTGTGAGTAACAATGCTCCAAAGACAAATTCCTCGTATGTGTCCTCATACCTGGCGAATAAAGCTGATTCTGATTCTGATTCTGACAGATTGTTTTGGTTTTAACAGTTCAACTAGTTACATTGAGCATACTGCACCACTCCTTCCTAAAACTGGCACAACATGTGCGCTTAGTTATTGTCCATCAGGGGTTACTTGGCTTCCAGTAAGGAAATAATCCAAACAGTTCAATAGAAGTAAATAAATAAAAATTCATAATAAACTATATGGAGTACTGCAACCCATGACGGACATTTCCTTAGCTGAGACTTGTCATTTAAAATGATCTGATCAATGTGTCAGCTAAAAAATATTGCTGGCCAATTATACCTTACATGTGTTTTCTTGTCATATCCTGTACATTATTCACATTGCCGTAGCAAAAACAAAACAAAAACAAAAAAATCGGGGAAAGCTGCTATACAAAAGTTCTGAGAGCCCGCAAAAACAACTAGGTTTCTCTCCTTTCCATGCTTTAAAAATCTTGCCTCTGATTTTAGCAATGCTAAAATAGCCTATAACCTAAATGACAGTGTGAGAACTCAGCTACGCATACATGTCTCCACAAAGCCGCTGACGTGTGTATTGCCCAGACAAGGCAGCAGTCCCTGACACTGCAGTCACTACAGTGGCAATAAATGCAAAGGTTTTCTCTTATATTTCTAGCTTCACGGAGAAAGTGGTACAAATATTCCCAAACTGACAAACAAAATGTAGGGCTGTGTCTGCTGCATGGTACTGTGACTTGATTCTAAATCTCACACAATAATGGCTCAAAGTTTTTAGGCCTTTGCAGCCTGTTACCTAACCACAGGCACTGGGGAGTAAAATCAGCAGGAAATGAAATTAACTGAGTAGTGGAAGACTTTTACCCATGTTACCTCCTGTCAACTCTATAAACAAACCTACTTTTTTGAGACGTAGACTTCACTCAAAGACCTTTTACTCTTGCGAGCTGGCGTGTCAATAAGATAAACCAGTTGTTCAGAAACCTACTGTCGCGTGTAATTTTGACACTTGGCTTATAACGTTACCTGTTGCTATGAGGATTTTTTTCTGTAGCTAGACGAGGAGGATACAGCACCCGCCCTATACACGACAGACAGCACAGCTATGCAGACGTATGGCGAAGAAACCCCGTTAATAACTCATTTGTTAAAACATGGTGCGGCGAAGACGCAGCGGCTGTCCTACACATGCCAGGAGGTGATAATATAACATAACCGTTAACGTTACCTGTCAAACCGCCTCCACCTTCTCCGTAACCCCGTCTCCTTTGCAGTACGAAATACTCGTTATCCTCCTCGGTGACCCATAATTTAAACGCGTTTTTCAGCAGATTCTCATCAGGTTGGAGCCACATGTTTAAAATGTCACGGAGTTATCTATCAAACACACCTGACATGTCACATTTATCTGTAACATAGCCCAACATCAAACCCGTGGCCGTTTGTTTGTGTCCGAATCCCTCCCTTCCCACGTCGACAAGAAATGTTGCCAATTCTGCAGGGCATTCTGGGATTGTAGTTTCTGACGAGAAGGCGGTCCTATGAGATTCATTCTCAGGAAGCATGTCCAGGAGCAGCTTTTTCATGAATGAAATGGGGAGCAAGCAAAAATCTCATCCAAACCGCAAAATATAGTTGTTAAATAATTGACTAGCTAATACTTTTGGGTTGTGATCACATCTTTCATGTTTTTTTTTCTGCATTATTTAAACATACAGTAGGCCTAGGTGTTTTTTTTCTGACCCATTTCTAAATAACTCAAAATAAAAGACGATTAAGAGAGGTTTTAGGCATGTACATAAATTATTTTTTCCAAAGAAAGCGAGGTGTAAAAAGTACATGTCTCAGTTTTAGTTTTCCCTTACTGCCATTTCCATTTCTGTATTTTAGACCAACTATAATAATATGTTGCACTGTAATACAGCCTATTATTCCAATGAACTTGTTACAGTGTTTGCTCTATATTTAGCCTACGTTTCTGACTTTGATGTATCATCTTGCCTATCTTTATCTAATTGATAAACGTTTACTGTATTTCTTACACATTTTACACTGTGGCAAAAAAAACTATTTTATACTGAATTGTGTATTGTTTACACCAATATTATTAGGCTTATTATTGTCATTATTATTATTACTATTATTATTATTATTATTGTTGTTGTTGTTGTTGTTGTTGTTGTTGAAATATAGATACATTAAAAGATGTATACAGACCAACTATTTTTATTATCAAAGACACAAAGTGCTCACAGGGCATACAATAGCTACACAGTAGGGGAGGTTGCACACATTTTACTTATCAGCAGTCATACTGTATATCAGTTTGCTTCCTAAATGCAAGGGAAACTCTAACAGTATCATCATACAAATCAGCAGGTCTTGGTGATCTTGGATTCATTTGAGTAACTTGGATTGGAAATTAAGCATGCATTTTAATGCTTTTATTTCATTGTCTCTTTCACTACTACAAACCTTAATAGCAAATAGCCTACACTTTAAAGACGTAACCTCATCTACAAATGTTAACTGTAAAACTGTACAAGATACATGGATCTATGCTGTGCTGGATCTAATTATGAAACATATCATGGTGGTGATTAATTGAGCACTAATAGATGTAAAAACTAAGTGTGTGGTGTGTAAACATGACTGGTTGAACTCATGCAATCATGCTGTGAAATGTAACACACAAGACTTACATGATTGTTGCTTTATTGAGGAAATGAGATGATGGCTAATTCACTTGCCAGGAAGTTATTTTTTTTTAACACATCAGCAAAACGAATAACTCCTCCCCAACTTTTATTTATGGTGTGAGTGGTAGGCTACAGATTGATGTTAACTTCTGGCAGAAGCATTGGGACTTGAAAGTGAATTCTGGTGAAGTGTCTGAAATTACACTATGTGGTCAAATATTTTGACACCTAAACATGACACCCATAGGTGACTGTTGATCTCACTTCAAATCCTTAGGCACTAAAAGCCTCCACTCTTTTGGTGAAGCTAGATTGCGGTTGAGGTTGTGGTTCTGTGCAGGCCAGTTAGGTTCTTGTACACAAAATTCAGAAAACTGTTTCTTAATGGACCTTGATTTGCGCAAGGAGATGTCATGCTGAAACAGGAAAGGGCCTTTGGTAAACTGTTGCGTCAAAGAAAACGCCATTGCTGTTGCATTAAGGTCTCCTTTATTTGGAAAAAGGGAACTGGTTTCCTGATTTGGATCATTTACATCAAGTCTGTGGTGTCAGCAGGATTATTAGGAGTAGTTCTCATGCTGTGCATCATGTAAGCAGCCAGACACAGCCTATTTACAGTAGATATCAATTCATAATAATTCTTTTTTTTAAACTCCCGTTTGTAGCCTACTACAACATGTAGCCCACAGACATAATTGAAACAGAAACTCAGATCTGCCTTGGAAAATATAACTGGGTTTATATTCATATTTGGATTGCACATACTAATATTTAGGGGAGTGTATATTTTTTTCCTTGGAAGGATGTGAGCTATACAGGATGTTGGCCTACTCACATTATTGTTTCAATAATTATTTTGATGTCAAATTAATTTTGTTTTTGGGAGTAGTAGCATATTATCTTTGTCACTGTTGACGTCTCGTCCTGCTTCATCAGTGTGACGTCATGACTCATCTTTTCTAGTAAACAGGACATTTATGTCTGGCTGCTTGTCCTGCCATCAAGAAGAGTTGCTGCTGAAGTCTCGGCTCATTAAACTTTATGAGAGGAGCTGATGTGAATGACATTAGTGACCCTTCCTCTAACTCCACCTGCTGCTCTCAACAATATTTCATAATTATTAATCAAATTGAGCATGATCAGATTGATGACTGTCTGTGCTGAAGTTAGCAAATGCAAATGTGCTGTATTTACATAGCGCTTTTCTAGTCTTAACGACTACTCAAAGCGCTTTTACATAGTGCAGGATACATTCATACACTGTGGCCGAGGCTGCCATACAAGGTGCCACCTGCTCATCAGATAAACACTAACACACATTCACACTCCAATGCGCAGCACTAGGGGCAACTCGGGGTTCAGTGTCTTGCCCAAGGACACTTTGACATGGGACTGCAGGGCCAGGGATTGAACCACCAACCTTTCGATTGGCAGGCAACCGCTCTACCACTGAGCCACAGCCAGTTAGCCTTGGAAGTCAAAAATCTGCTTGAGTTTAGGCTAACTTCTATATGGGGCTATCTGTGAGTTGAGGGTTGACCACACAGAGGATGTCATTAGTGACATCATTGAACCTCCCTAAAATAGTTTGTAAATAGATTACATTTCCTCATTCATGTAGCCTCCGCACTCCCATTGAGAAGAGGAGGAGTGCTCTGATGCCCTGCTGCAAAGGGCCGTAGGCCTACGGGACCCTTGTTCCTGAATGCATGGACGATGGTGGCTACAATCTCTCTCTCTCTCTCTCTCTCTCTCTCTCTCTCTCTGACACAAAGTATACTAGGCATCATTCACCATACATCATAGCCTACATGCCACACATAGCCTAATTGTATCCATACATCCATTAAGTTGATGCATAGTATTCCGCATTCAACTACGCTGAGTCTGATGACTTATCAAGCTTTTCCTTTCTCTATTTGCTTGTGTTACTCTAAAAGATGCGGTTATACATCACTATACCATATAAAAGTCACAATGTTGATATGATATACATAGCTTGTTTGCTATAACATTTTCTTTTATCTCATGAGAGAAGCTTACCTTATAACTTATCTAATCAATAAAAACAATTATATGTCATCAATCGCTTATCTCATATCACCAGTTTAGATTTCCTTTCTGTCAAAATAAAAAAGGATTTCTTATCATGAACAATCATCTGCCTTAATATTAACGATTTACCGGACCAATTTAAGTCAACTGCAGAAGATGTTGTGAACTTTCAGAATTAGCATTCTCCAGTTGATTGCAGTCAATTTATAAATATGTATTCTATAAACAGAAGCATTTTTATCTCTTTTCCTTGAGCAACCACCACATTGTGATAATTATCTAGTTTGTGTTATTTCAAATTTTATAGTGACTCAGTGAGGTTTTATGCATTCATGATGAAAACAAAATGAAGATTTGGCCTACATTACAACCACACACAGCTTACATTTCCAAAACATGACAAGGTCTAGTCAAAATAAAATGTTAAATAAACTGTAGAGGGCAGCATTACACTTTGGTTGCATGTAAGCATGTAACCTGTAGAAATGTCGAGAAGAAAAACACGGTACACGTCAGTGACCAAAGAGTATTGAAATAAAGAGCCCGAAACAGCGTCGACTTGGTGTAACAGCTTATATTACAACAATTGAATCTGAAAGGACACAAGTGTACTATGTGGCTAAGTGAATAAACTGCTCTGATCCATCATAGCACAAAAATAACAGCAAAATGTGTCAATTTATTCAAGACTTTTAACGAAACTGTTTGTTCGGCGACGCCATCTTTCTTCCAAAGCCGTTGTCCTACTTAGTTTTCCACTGGTGAACAATCTTACGTGGTCCAAGAGTCTTTACAATTACCCATGACTCTCCTGAAACGTATGACCTGTCTCTGGCCTTGGCGTGTAGCCTATAGCGCGGTGCTGCTAGCTAGTTGTGTACCGGTGTAGGGCTGAATAACGTTAACTATAGCTAGTGTTTCCGACCGAGAAGTCGGCTAGTAAACTTGGAACCGTTACAGCGCAGCTGAGCCACAATGCTGAAATGTAGAACTGTATGGAAAAAGCTTGCACCACTTGCTAGAGCTTCCTCAACTGTGTGCCGACAGAATGTGAGAAGAACAGGTAACGTTACGTTAAGTTGACTAACAAACGTTGATAAACGTTACGGTAACTTGGTGTCTCCTTGTTTCATTCAATTCAAACACACATTGCCTGTAGCATGATATTGCACAATGTTGACTATTTCTTAAATCAGACGTGGTATATTTCTGTAATGTTAGCTTAGTAAGTATTTTGACCTTCGGTTGGCTCTTACAAAGCTAATATTAACTGAGCTAATTAGCAAATGGAAGCATGCAGAAGCCAATGGCACTTCGAAAACTAGGTTACCTTAAACCATATTGCACTAGCTACATGGTTGGTCTCACCTAATGCCTAATTGCAGAAAGCAACGATTGAATGCAATATAATCTCACTTCACTGTCATACATTGATTTTGATTCAGTGCTGGTAACGCCATGCTTATTACAGTTGTTACGCCATAGTCTATACAGATTTGACCATGCTTGCATAGACTGACTTTGGTTTGGATCACGGTGTCTTTTCAGCCCCTTGTGACCCTGAAAGAAAAAGCACAGCGTGCACAAACTAAATCCTTCTGCAGAGGATGCCTGTAGATTGGTTGAATCTGGATGAAGAAAGGAAGCAGTGGGGAGTTATGACAGGAATGAGAGGGGTTGATTATAATGAGGATTCAAGTCTTTAAACTCACAAGGATTCCGGAGCATACATATACACACACCAACGTGTGCCAGGCCCTTCATTTAGGAGGAATTTAAACCCATATGTAATATTACCGCAATCTTTGATATTACATTGCAAATAAGCAATAATATGCTTTAATTGAAGAACTTGTAGTAAGACATGTTTTATGTCAACATCCACAGGTAATATTTTGTAAATATATCACACAGTCTGCAGCATTTACACAGATAGTTTACACTTTTCTAGCACTCTGAGTATTCCACATTTTCACCAGGCTAACAATCTATCCCTCACCTTCAAACTTAATGGCTAGCCAGACAGCTGATGTCATGGCTGTGTTTATTTTTGTATACATTAACTGCAGGCACCTTTTAACACGCTTTAAACTATAGAAAAGAAATGCTTTATTCTTGTTACGTCTGGCCTCATTGTTGTTAGTGTCCAGCCAAATAGCACAATGAGATGTTACTGACTGAGCAATGAATACATCATTTGATTAAGTGACATTGTCAGTCAGATAGCTGCCCCCTGATAAACCTGATCAACATAAACAAAAACAATGATTTGAGAGCATCTCCAGCTGTGGAAAATGCTCCAGTTTTAGTGTTTTCCGCCATACAGGAAAACTATATTTTGAAAAAACATAGAACATTTCTTCTATAAGTCCAAGTGTAGTGTAGGGCTATTAGTCATGTGTGTATTGGAGAAGTAGGCTACTGCAACTATGGTTGACCTCCAATTGGGTTACTTTTGTGAGCACCGTCAAAGTTGTTGGACTGAAATTGATGCCGTTTTTACAAATTTATAATTTTGTTGTTTGTCAAATTGTTTACAGGGTTAACCAGTAGCAGAATACCAGCATGTGTACCTGTGGCTCACATGTCCACCGGGCCTGCAGGGGGAGGCAGGGAAAACCAGCTGTACATCCTTCTGGTTGGAGCAGCCTGCGTTGGTGGTGCAATATACGTGAGTAAGCTTAGTCCGTCATAACCTACAGTGCATGTATTTCAAATCATAAGTAATCGGTTGCAGTCAGTTTGCAAACACTCGTGGTTAAAAAACTTTGGTTTTCGCAGACATACCGAACTGTCAAGGGAGACAGCCAAAGATATCAGGACCGTATTGAGGAAATTTCATCCAGATCATATAAAAGAGCCACGGCAGAGCCAGCCACCCCCATCCAGTCAGAGCCTTCTGGTGAGCAAGTTATAAATGATTTTAATGATACATTTTGTTTCTAAAAGGTACCACAGTTTACCACTGTGATACCTTTTTTTTGTGGTTCTGATCGATTAGAATTTCCCAGTTTTTTCTTGTTTTTTTTTTTTGCTGTGGATGCCACTGAAACAGAGGGTGAGTGATTGTTATTTCAATTCTGAGTAGATATTTATCTTAACATTTATAGCTCAATCTCCAACTCTGTTAACAAGTTAATGATACATCTATGATACATTCATTACAATGAACAAAGAGATTGGTTATAAGCTACAAATATCTTAAAAGCAATGCCTGTATTGAAAAAATAAAAAGCCCTTTCACTTAAAAGAGTGACACAGCATTGTCACTCTTTTAAGTGGAAAGTAAAGGGATTATTTTTATGTCATAAATATTGTCAATATTATTTGGTGTAAGTCGGTTTGCAGTCAGCTGACTCTACAGTGCACAGTTTAGCTTCTGTGAGACTACAAAACAAACTTAATTTAGATTAGTGGTGGATTAGTTTAAATGACTTACCTTAAACCATTTGTCTTACTGATAATACATCTTCTGAATGTCACACAAAAGAAACTGGGTTGAATATCAGTCTTTAGTTAATCATTCCATAGCTCATGTTTGATAACTCTGTTTATTTCTCTTTCAGTCATCCTAGAGCCAGAACCTGAAGCAGCACCTTCACTAGAACCTGAAGCAGCACCTTCACTAGAACCTGAAGCAGCACCTTCACTAGAATCTGAAGCAGCACCTTCACCAGAAGAGCCAAGCCCCCCGGCCCCTGATGCTGAAGTAGCGGTTCCCGAAACAACTGAACTACCCCCAGGTTGTCTGCATTCTTTTCTATATACCACTACATGCATGCGTAACATGTTCCTCCTTTATAAACATTGTTTGTTTGAATAATTCAATTACACTTTGGACACATACTAAACTTTAAAGAGAACTAAGGTGTCAGAAATGTGACACCGACTTGTAAAGTCAGGTTAGTGCAAAAGAAAGCAGGCTCTAAAACACACCTGTCTTTTCATTTCTTCATACCCTGCTCATAAGTGTAACACATTAGGTAAATTGTGTTTGGGTGTATATACATGCACACACACAAATAACAAAGCATGAAGAGGTCTGTAATTTTTATCATAGGTACACTTCAATTGCGAGAGACAGAATCTAAAAGAAAAATCCAGAAAATCACATCGTATGATTTTTAGATAATTAATTTGTATTTTATTGCATGACATAAGTATTTGATCACCTACCAACCAGTAAGAATTCCGGCTCTCACAAACCTGTTAGTTTTTCTTTAAGAAGCCCTCCTATTCTCCACACACTCAATCAAACAGACTCCAACCTCTCCACAATGGCCAAGACAAGAGAGCTGGATTAACCCTTTACACATCAGGGATAAAATTGTAGACCTGCATAAGGCTGGAATGGGCTACAGGACAATAGGCAAGCAGCTTGGTGAGAAGGCAACAACTGTTGGCGCAATTATTAGAAAATGGAAGAAGTTCAAGATGATGTCAGTCTCTCTTGGTCTGGGGCTCCATGCAAGATCTCACCTTGTGGGGCCTCAATGATCATGAGAAAGGTGAGGGATCAGCCCAGAACTACACGGCAGGATCTGGTCAGTGACCTGAAGAGAGCTGGGACCACAGTCTCAAAGAAAACCTTTAGTAACACACTATGCCATGGATTAAAATCCTGCAGCACATGCAAGGTCCCCCTGCTCAAGCCAGGGAATTTTGCCAGTGCGATCTGGATGATCCGGAGGAGAAATGGGGAAGGTCATGTGGTCTGATGAGACAAAAATAGAGCTTTTTGGTCTAAACTCCACTCGCTGTGTTTGGAGGAAGAAGACAGATGAGTACAACCCAAAGAACCCCATCCCAACCGTGAAGCATGGAGGTGGAAAGATCATTCTTTGGGGATTCTATTCTGCAAAGGGGACAGGACGACTGCTGCGTATTGAGGGGAGGATGGATGGGGCCATTTACCGTGAGATCTTGGCCAACAACCTTCTTCCCTTAGTAAGAGCATTGAAGATGGGTCGTGGCTGGGTCTTCCAGCATGACCAGCGTGGCTCCGTAAGAAGCATCTCAAGGTCATAGAATATCTTTGGAGGGAGCTGAAAGTCTGTATTGCCCAGCGACGGCCTCGAAACCTGAAGGATCTGGTGAAGGTCTGTATGGAGGAGTGAGCCAAAATCCCTGCTGCAGCGTGTGCAAACCTGGTCAACAACTACAGGAAACGTATAATCTCTGTAATTGCAAACAAAGGTTTCTGTACCAATTATTAAGTTCTGCTTTTCTGATGTGTCAAATACTTATGTCATGCAATAAAATGCAAATTAATTATTTAAAATTCATACAACGTGATATTCTGGATTTTTGTTTTAGATTCAGTCTCTCACAGTTGACGTGTAAAAATTACAGACCTCCACATGCTTTGTAAGTAGGAAGACCTGCAAAATAGGCAGTGTATCAAATACTTATTCTCCCCACTATACTGTATATATATATATATATATATATATATACTATATATTTACACATGAGGCCCTCTGGATATTCTAAACTTGCATTGTTTTTAGGTTGCTGTCTTTGCTCTCTTGCATGTGTTTATTGTTTTAAATTGTACTTTTTTGTATTAAGTGATGCATTTGTCATGCTCAGTTCTGTTGGGTTTCATTTGTGTCCTCTAACCTTTACACTTCAGTACAACTTTGGACATTCACATACTCACCTTCGTTCTGAACTATAATACTTTTTGTGGGACACAGTTGTTGGGGTTGTTTGTATTTTCTACAAATATCTTGGCTCCTGGTGTGCTTTGTTATATTTGTGATTTCAATTGGAATCTTCCTGTCTGACATTTTTTGTGAATGTCAAACTTTGTGTTATTTTGTCCTAGGATAGTACTTTTCCCGCCGTAAATATGATAGTGTTTTTCATAATTGGAAGCTGCCCTTTGAAGTTGATTGTATTTCTTTGTGATGTTTTTCATGCTGTGTGTAAGATCCAAAATGTCTTCACAGTAGTTTATAAAACAGAAAGGTCCCTGGTACTTGTGGACATCACTGACAACTGATAAAATCCATGCTCAGCTCCTTGATATTATTTCTTTCAAATATAACTGTTACATTTGTTGGTATGATGTGGACTACTCTCTTTAGACCACACAGTGGGCAGCTTCCACTTGTCGTCGTGTAAGTGTGCATGCTCTGCTCAAGGTTAAGAGGGTGAAGCTGAGAAAATGCATGGATCCCGATGGTCGTCCCCTCCAATAATTTAGTAAAGAATGTGATCTTAACCTATACTATGGATTACAGCAGATGAGCCAGTGGTAGAAGCATCCCCAGAAGAGTCAGCAGAACCGGCTGCTGTACCTGTAGTTGAGGAGGGTAAGATTTGAGAAGAAAGGATACTCTAATCTAATTAACTTACTCATTCAATTGGCAATATATTCAGGTGCATCTACATGTGCTTGTCCATCTGACATTAGGCTGTGTAGTAGATACACACTACAATAAAGATGGATTTCACACATTAACTGTTAGTGCACATCCAAGATTATTATGTAACTTTGCCACTATACTACCAGAACCATC
The DNA here is from genome assembly GCF_008692095.1 of Etheostoma spectabile. NCBI lineage: Eukaryota > Metazoa > Chordata > Actinopteri > Perciformes > Percidae > Etheostoma > Etheostoma spectabile. The sequence continues at coordinate 27,931,786 of NC_045745.1, forward strand.
ACCCCCCTCTGAGCCATCCCCAGTTGAGCTTACAGAGCTGCCCCCTGCGCCTGTTGTGGAGAGTGGTAAGCACCTAGTCAGACCTGTGCATGGAACCATTGACGTACTGTACATTTACTACGTCTGTGGGTTGATTTAGTCTTAACTGGTTAATGCTCCGGTTATACTAACAGAACCTGCAGCAGCAGAAAGCCCCGCAGCAGAGCCAACCGAGCCTCAACCTGAAGTTGTGGCACAGAGTGGTAAGACCATAGCTTAGCCTCGTTTGGAGCGGGGAGGTGGGCAGACACCCATACTTTTCCTAATTTGTTAATGTTAATTTTAAACACCTTTTCTTCTATAAATATTTTAAGCATCTTTTTCTCATTACAGCTTTTCTCCCTGCTTGTCCATGTCTTTTCTTTTTTTTTTTTTTTTTACTACATTGTTTGGATTCTTATAAGGATAAAGGTTAATCTCACTTGTGAAAAAATGTATTTCTGTTTCACTATAACTTTGGACACTCATATACCCACCTCCATTCTGAATTATGAAACTTCTATTTTGTGGCACATAGTCGTTGGAGTTTTCTTTCTACAAATATCTTAGCTCCTGGTGTGCTTCGTCATATTTGTGATATCAAATCCAACCCTTCCTGTTTATTTTCTGTGAATGTGTCAAACTTTGTCTTAGGATAGTACTGAAAAAAATGTTTATACTGTTGTTGTGGTAGTACTGTTCATAATTGGAAGTTGCCCTCTGAGGTGAATTTTGTTTCTTACCTCCGAACGTTTTTCATGCTGTGTCTAAGATGCAAAATGTATTCACAGCAGTTTCTAATTTAAAACAGAAGTCGTAGAACAGAAAACGGCAGTGTGGTAAGACACGCTTGAGTAAAAATCAGCAGTGACACTGTCAACACATACATACAACTCCATAATCCGCTCCATGATGGTATACAGTATGTACGTCTGTAGAAGTGTATCACAAAGTGGGCATCTTCCACTTGTCATTGTGTTAGTGTGCATGCTCTGCTAAACGTTAACAGGGTGAAGCTAAGGAAATGCATGGATCCCGATGGTCTTCCCCTCCAATAATTTAGTAAAGAATGTGATCTTAACCCATACTATGGCCAACAGCAGCAGAACAAACAACAACAGCAGATGAGCCAGTGGTAGAAGCATCTCCAGAAGAGTCAGCAGAACCAGCTGCTGTACCTGTAGTTGAGGAGGGTAAGATTTGAGAAGAAAGGATACTCTGATCTGATAAATTTACTCATTCAATTGGAAATATTCAGCTTCGAAAGTTTGGGCACCCCAGGTAAAGATTTGTATTTATGTGCATAAAGAAGCCAAGAAAAGATGGAAAAATCTCAAAAGCATCAAATGTCAGATTAGACATTCAAATAATATGTCACAACAAGTTTGATTGTATTTCCATCATTTACACTTTCAAAAAAACAGAAAACAAAAAAAAGGCATCTGCAAAAGTTTGGGCACCCTGCAGAGTGTATAGCATGCACACTGACCGTGTCATGATTGTTCTCAGTCATTGTCTGGAAAGACCAGGTGATGCCAATCTTAAGGTTTTAAATGCCCAGACTCATCTGTCCTTGCCCCAACAATCAGCACCATGGCTTCTTCTAAGCATTTGTCTAGAAAACTTAAACTGAAAATAGTTGATGCTCACAAAGCTGGAGAAAGTTATAAAAAGATAGCAAAGCGTTTTCAAATGCCAGTATCCTCTGTTCAGAATGTTATTAAGACATGGCAGTCATCGGTGAACAGTGGAAGTTAAAGCAAGATCTGGAACACCAAGAAAAATATCAGACAGAACAGCTTGCGGGAGTGTGAGAAAAGCAAGTCAAAACCCACGTTTGACTGCACGATCCATCCAGAAAGACCGGGCAGACACTGGAGTTGTGGTACACCATTCCACTCTAAAGAGATTCTTGTACAAACATGGTCTTCATGGAAGAGTCATCAGAATAAAACCTCTTTTTATGTCCTCACCACAAAAATCAGCGTTTGAAGTTTGCAAATGAACATATAGACAAGCCTGATGCATTGTGGAAACAAGTTATGTGGACCGATGAGGTTAAAAGAAGTTTTTGGCCAGAATGAGCAAAGGAGAGGATGAAAAGGCACAGAATTTAATGGAAAAAAACTCTGTCCAACTGTTAAGCATGGGGGTGGATCAATCATATTTTGGGGTTGTATTGCAACCAGTGGCAAAGAGAACATTTCACGAGTAGAAGGAAAAATG
>NC_045745.1:27934039-27934200 GCF_008692095.1 Etheostoma spectabile
ACAATTTCAGCAAATTTTGGACGCTAACTGGATGCCATCTGTGAAAAAGCTGAAGTTAAAGAGGGGATGGCTTCAACAAATGGATAATGATGACAACATCCACGGTGGATTACATCAAGAGGTGTAAACTGAAGGGTTTGCCATGGCCTTCACAATCTCCT
>NC_045745.1:27934210-27934446 GCF_008692095.1 Etheostoma spectabile
ATAATTGAAAATCTATGGATAGACCTCAAAAGAGCAGTGCGTGACAGACAGCCAAGAAATCTCAAAGAACTTGAAAGACTTTTGTAAGGAAGAATGGGCGAAGATACCTCAAACAAGAATTGAAAGACTCATGGCTGGCTACCATAGGCGTTTACAAGCTGTGATACTTGCCAAAGGGGGCAGTACAAGGTATTAACTTTACAGGGTGCCCAAACTTTTGTAGATGCCATTTTTTT
>NC_045745.1:27934458-27969407 GCF_008692095.1 Etheostoma spectabile
TTGTTTTCTGTTATTTTGAAAGTGTAAATGATAGAAATAAAATCTAACTTTTTGTGACATATTATAAATGTATGTATGTGTAATATGTATATTATGTACGAATGTCTAATATGTCATTGGATGCCTTTTGGAGATTTTTCCATCTTTTCTTGGCTTCTTTATGCACATTAATACAAATTTTTACCTGGGGTGCCCAAACCTTCGAGCCCCATTGTAAATGTGCTTGTCCATCTGACATTAGGCTGTATAGTAGATACACACTACAGCTCAGATAAAGATGTATTTCACACATTAACTGTTAGTGCATCCAGGATTATTATGTAACTTTGCCACTATACTACCAGAACCATCACCCCCCTCTGAGCCGTCCCCATTTGAGCTTACAGAGCTGCCCCCTGCACCTGTTGTGGAGAGTGGTAAGCACCCAGTCAGACCTGTGCATGGAACCATTGATGTACTGTAAATTTACCACATCTGTGGGTTGATTTAGTCTTAAGTGGTTAATGCTCCGGTTATACTAACAGAACCTGCAGCAGCAGAAAGCCCCGCAGCAGAGCCAACCGAGCCTCAACCTGAAGTTGTGGCACAGAGTGGTAAGACCATAGCTTAGCCTCGTTTGGAGCGGGGCAGTGGGCAGACACCCATACTTTTCCTAATTTGTTAATTTCAAACACCTATAAGTATTTTTTTAACATTTTCTTCTAATTACAGCTCTTTTCCCCTCCTTGTTAATGTCTTTTTTACGTTGTTTGGATTCTTGTAATGATAAAGGTTAATCTCACTCACATGAAAACTTTTTTCTTTTTCCATTTACTCCTTTTCAGGTTAATTTTTCATGGGTACTGATGATCAGCCTAGATCATGCACTGACTGTGTCTCTGTTCTGCTTTTTGCCTTTCTCTCTCTTTTACTCTCACTCTCTCGTGCTTGCTGTCGCTCTCTCATGCAAACTCCAGGTGGCCCTGCACCTGACTCTCTCAAGGTCCCCTCGCACACCCCCTACCTCCTTATTGGTGGAGGTACTGCCTCGTTTGCTGCTGCCCGGTCTATTCGAGCCAGAGACCCCGGTGCCAAGGTCAGCATTCAGTTCATTAATCGCCTTGTTGCTCCAGAGTTTTTCAGTTGATTTGTTTGTTTTTATCATGTACTGTATATACTTTTTTGTTGTTACCAGGTATTGATTGTGACTGACGAGTCAGACCCTCCATACATGAGACCACCTCTCTCTAAGGAACTGTGGTTCTCTGATGACCCCAGTGTGACGGAAACACTGCGTTTCAAACAGTGGAATGGAAAGGAAAGGAGGTGTGTTTAAGTTTCTTGCATTATGCTTTTTGCTCTATACAACTTTATTGCCTTACATTCTTTCTGTCTCACTGTAACTCTGTGCCTTTCACACAATTTGTCTTTCTCTGCTGTGATAAGTGGCCATCACAGGAAATTAGACTGTGTTGTCCTGGGACATTTCTTTGATTCCATTAAAAAAACAAAAACTTACAACAAAACTTACAATTTCCTGTGCTGCTAATGATTTATTTTCCCCAGGATTGAGCTGTTGGACACAGCTGCGTCTTTGCAACTTGGTACAGTCATAATACCAGCTACAATTGATAGCAGTACTTTACTGGTTTAAGTGGTTTATGTATGACTTGCAATGTATGATTAGTGGCCAAATGATTTATTTTTAAAGTGTTTAAAGATTTAACAATTTTTGTGTTTATACGCCAGTATCTACTTCCAGCCACCATCATTCTACATTAATGCAGAAGAATTGAATGGTGCAGAAAATGGTGGCGTAGCAGTTCTCACCGGCAAAAAGGTTGGTTTGTATTTGTAACAGTCAGACACTACAGTGAGCTGATGTCAGGATTTTATACAGTACATATTGGTAGTATTCATACCAGAAGTGAGGAATTTCATTGGCAGACATAAAAGTACTTTTTGGTTGTATTGAGATTTTTGACAACAGATAACACGATTTAATCCACTTTAGGTGGTTCACATGGATGTGAGAGGAAACAAAATAAAACTGGACGATGATACCGAGATTTCATATGACAAGTGTTTGATTGCTACAGGTAAGCCTCTTTCTGATGCATTTATTACTATATGTGGTTTAAGCCTGGTGGAAGCTAATTTGAATGGTTTGCTGCAGGTGGTGTGCCAAGAAATTTACAGGTCATTGAAAGAGCAGGAGAGGAGGTGATGAAGAAGACAACATTGTTCCGCAAGGTCAGTGTTTTACCACAAGGGGGCGATAGCTTTGTTTCAGTTTGGGTATTTCTGTCTGATAGTACTAAGCTCCAAAAAAGTGACACGTTTTGGCTGTGGGAATAAAAGTAAAGGTATGACATGATGGTAATAATTAGTTGGCAATATTTTTTGACTGAATAAGTTGTTTGGAAGTGTTAGATAACACAAAGTACTCTCTAAATGTTGATTCCAACACTCAGGAATAGGTCAGTGATCCAGTGAAAATACTTATAGAAAGTATAACTTCATTCTAAAATGTGAAAAACGGCAGGAAATGCAAAAGCTTTGCTCCGTAATTCAAATTGAAATAAGGTGGCGGAAGTGTGTACAATGTTTCCTTTTGTCGATTGACTGTTTCTTATGGTTCTTTTATTACAGTCCCTTCATAGTTGCATAGACAAGTTAACACACTTGTCTAAGGCTAATTTTAAATGTTGAGAGTAAAGTGTGATGTACCATTGCCCAAAGAAAGAGAAGTTGATATACATTTTGTTCTCCTCAGATCGAGGACTTCAAATCGTTGGATAAGGTCTCCAGAAACGTCAAGTCCATCACAATCATTGGAGGCGGCTTCTTGGGCAGCGAGCTGGCCTGTGCACTCGGCAGGAGATGTAAGACAACTAAACAAGATGACAAAATGACCAAATAGTTGATACTTCTAATTATTGACACAATTAAGTTGTGGCTCTGCTGTTGGATTGCTTATCTTTTTTCTTCTTTTTTTCCAGCAACTGAGTATGACCTGGAGGTGGTACAGATGTTCCCTGAGAAGGGCAACATGGGAAAAGTGTTGCCTGAGTATCTGAGCAACTGGACAACAGAAAAAGTCAAGAGTGGTAATGTCTATGCATATCTGAACTCTCATATCTAGTTGCACACTGCACTCATTTCTTCTTTTATCAAATATTCTTTCTTTGGTTCTCTAGAGGGTGTGAAAGTCATATCAGAAGCTTTGGTGAAATCTGTGGTCTGCAAAGATGATAAGTTAGAAATCAAACTGAAGGACGGCCGTTTGGTAGGTCCAGGTTCTTGTACAAGTCCAGTGTAATTTGGTAAATGACTCATTAGTTACTGATTATCTTGTGCTTCACCTTGTAGGTGAAAACCGACCACATTGTTGCAGCTGTTGGCCTGGAGCCCAATGTTGACCTTGCTAAATCAGCAGGTCTGGAGGTAGACTCTGACTTTGGTGGTTTTCGGGTCAATGCAGAGCTGCAAGCAAGATCCAATATTTGGGTGGTAAGTTATTGTTCATAAGGTAGTTGAAGTGTTCTAATAACCACAGTCAACAGGATTATGAGTTGCTGAACCAGTGTTTGATTTTGATTGGCTTTAGAAATTCAGGCACATTTATAGTGAATATATTATATAGATTTAGTGAAACTGGTCACTAGTTGTTGCAACCATTTTTCTGTTGATGTTCAACACCATTTGCCAATTTGAACGATATCTTATGTTCTTTTAAAAGCTGAGAGGGATATTTGGATTCACTTTCATGGAGTTGATGGTCTTTTTAGTGATAAAGGTCATGGTCCAGAAACAATGCATCTCTGTAACCATGTAATGCAATTGTAATATTGTTAGGAATTGCAAACTAAGCCACAGATCCTCAACCCCTTCTGTCTGGATTTAGGCAGGAGATGCTGCCTGTTTCTATGACATCAGACTCGGCCGCAGACGAGTGGAGCACCACGATCACGCTGTTGTGAGTGGAAGACTAGCAGGAGAGAATATGACCGGAGCCAACAAACCCTACTGGCATCAGTCTATGTTCTGGTGGGTATTATGGTACTTTCTATGTTGTGCTAGTGATGCTAACTCAAGGTTTTCATAGGTCACACATTCAAACCGTTTTGCAAATGAGATCTGTAGCGTGAAGCCATTGAACTTAAATACCCTTAAATCCTAAAATATTTAAACAGCCTTTAGAGGCCATTAGGATAGGAATTTCCAACACAGTGCTGCATCGTTCAGCCATTTACTAACTCTGATAAAAGCATTTTTGATGTGATCACAAGGGGACTCTACCAGATATCCAGAGAGGGAGTAGCCAAAAATGTAACTACTGTGTGGAATGTGGCCCGCACTACACAGATGAAGGGTGTGACTGCATGTTTTAAGCAGCTGGTGACATATGTCACACTGCCCGACAACGTGGGTTCATTGCAGTCCAAAAACACAGGACCATTAATCAAACTATCCTGATGTATGCATCAGTCAGATAATATGTTGATATTCCTACGAATGCCAGTGTAATGTGTCTGCAGAACCAGGCTGCTGTAACGCCTCCTGGGCGCTACACACAACACACACACAGACACAGTATACCCCTCCTTCTACATTCTATGTTTACTCATTGAAAAATTTCATTTTAAAATCAAAGGTCAAATGCTACATACAAAACATGCATAAGTCAAACATATTTCAAAGCCTTTCACAGGAATGTTGGCACAGTAACAGAGGACAATGTACAGTCAGGTTCCCTAAAAATCTTACTGAGACATAGGTCTGGATGTTTCTGGGTGATGCCACATAGTGAACAGGCGGTCTGGGCAGAGGGACCACAGCAGCATTTTGTAAGGTCATTTCGCTGTGACATTACAGGTCAGGTCATCAACCAGCTTGAAACTCATCAGGTGGTAGTGGGGGGTTATCACTGACATTCACATCTACATATTTTACAAGTTCCCTCTATGCCCTATTTGTTTTGTGTGTCTAGAGTAGGAGTTGTGTGATGTTCACATACACCGTTTTTAAATGTAGAAGTTGCTGTACTTCACATTGGAGGATAAACTTCAGCTAAACTATTTCCTAAGCGATTTGCAGGAGATTTTGTTTTTGCTTAGAAAATGTAGTAGACACTAGGCACAAAATGACAGTCTGTCTAGCTGCAGTGTCAACCTATATTACTGTATTATTAACTCCCAAAATAAAATCATGGTAACATATAACCATCATTAATAGATGGTAAAGTAATAGTTAATTCATCTTTAGTTAATTGTCATTTGACTTTTAGTAAATTGTTATTTTACTGTTAACAAACAATCAAATTATAATTTTATAATGTTTACTAATTATAATAATAATAATAATAAACTTTTAGTTAAAGACGCCTTTCATGGCACTCAAGGACGCCGCACAGGGAATTCATAAATTAGAACAGCAAAACAATACTATACAACGCAAAACAAATACTATACAACAGAAAACAATACATACGCAAACAAATACTACAGCAAAACAAAACCAAAACTATACAACGCAAAACAAATACATACACAGAACAACAAATACTATACACAAAACAATACTATACAACAAAAGGCGGAGCAACAGACATTTAGGTGGAATACGCAGTTATAAACGATGTTTTTTTAGTTGTGATTTGAAATGGGGAATGAATCAATGTTTCTGAGTTGGGGGGGTAGTGAGTTTCCAGAGACGGGAGCAGAGCGCTAAATTGCTCGCCCCCCATGGTGGGTGAGACGCGGGGGGACAGACAGGTTTATGGAGGAAGAGGATCTGAGGGAGCGGAAGGGAGTGGGACGTGGAGGATCAGACAAATATGGGGGGCGAGTTGTGATGGCCTTGAATGCTAATAGAAGATTTGAATTTGATACGGAACTGGACCGGAGCCGTGGAGCTGTTAGGACAGGAGTGATGTGGTGGATGGAGGGGTTCGAGTTATGATGCGGGCAGCTGAATTCTGGACCATTGAAGTTTGTGGAGGGATTTGTGAGCGAGACCGAAGAGGAGAGAGTTTGCAAAATCGAGACGGAATGGACGAGACTGTGGACAAGAATTGCAGCGTGTGGTAAGGGGGCGGAGGCGATGGATTTTACGTAGGGAAGTAGGCAGACCGGGTAATGTTATTGACATGGGTTTTAAGGATAATGTGCTGTCAAGGATGACACCCAGACTCTTAACCTTGGGAGGGTGAGACGGACAGTTGTCAATTGTGAGAGAAAAACCGTCTGTTTTGGAAAGAGTGGCTTGGGTGCCAATGAGAGAAACTCGGTTTTATTACTGTTTAATTTGAGGAAGTTTTGGGTGAGCCAGATTTTTATTTCGAGATGCAATCCGTAAGGAGGTGGGCGGGAAGTGCCGAGGTTTGGTGAGAGGTAAGCTGGGTGTCATCGGCGTAACGTGGAAGTGAATTTAAATTTGCGGAAGATATTGCCGAGGGGAAGCAGTAAATGATGAAGAGTAGGGCCCCAAAACAGGCCCTGGGCCACCCTGAAGTGACGGAGGAGGGAATGGATTCACAGACTTGAGTTGAATGAACTGTTGCGACCAGAGAGGTAAGATGTGAACCAGTCTAACGGAGTGTGGTGATGCCAATGGAAGATAGCCTATTAGGAGGGTGGTGTGACAGATGGTGTCAAATGCTGCACTCAGTCGAGGAGGATGAGGATGGTGAGGAGTCCAGAATCAGCTGCCATGAGGAGGTCGTTGGTGATTTGATGAGTGCTGTTTCAGTGCTATGAGGGCGGAAACCGGACTGGAACTGTTCATACAGGTTATTTGTGGAATAGGTGAGATGTTTGAGAGGCAACTGTTTTTTCAAGAATTTTGGAGAGAAGGGAAGATTGGAATAGGACGAAGTTGTTGAAGTTGGATGGGTCGCACCAGTTTTTTCAATAGGGTGATGGCAGCAGTTTTGAAGGATGTAGGGACGGTTCCAGTGGTAAGGAGAGTGGATGATAGCAGATATGAGGGACAGGAGGGAGACAGCTTTAACAAGTTGGTGTGGGAGGGATCAAGTTTACAGTAATGGCTTGGAATTCCGTGGAGTTCTGTATTTTCTGAAAAGTGGGGAGACGGAAGAGAGGGAATGAGTGTGTGGATGAATGAAGTTATCTGAGATGCTGAGGAGGATTGATCCAAATGCTGTGGTTGTTCTTGATTTTTTCTGTGAAAAAGGACATTACCGATTTGCAGAAGGAGGTAGTGTACAAATGGGGAGGAGAGAGTCCAGGGTTGGGTCCATTGTTAAGTAAGGAGAACAGTGACTTGGTTCCTTTGTTGGCCGTGATTATTGTGAGTAGTATGGGATTTGGTCTGGCAATAGAGTCCTTGTAACTAGTAGATGTGTTGTTGTACATTTCTTTGTGAATAGTGAGACCAGTTTTTCTATGGAGACGTTCAAGTTGCCGACCTTTGCTTTCAGAGACGCGAGATCGGTGGTGAACCAAGGGGCGGAGACGGAGAAAGAAACAGATCGGCTTTTCAACGGTGCAAGTGATTGGAATATTATGGATTCCAGTGTGTTAATGAGAGACCAGATCATCGGGGTGGAGAGATGTGAGTGTCAGGAAGGCGGGAGGAGTGGATATTTGAAGTGAGGGGTGCGGGGTTGATATTCTTTATGTTCCGAAATGAAATAGGCGTGGTATTTTGAGATGGGAGACTGAGTTTCACTGTAATGAGAGGAGAAAATGGTCAGTTATGGGAGTTCATCTGCTGTAAGGTCAGATGGGTGACACCAAGCAGCAATTAAGTCCAGAATATGTCCTTTGAGTTGTGTCGGAAAAGTGGTAGGTTGCTGACATCCAAAAACTGTCTAAGCAGGATGTGAATCTTTGTGAGAGGCAGGTTTATATTGTCCAGTGGATATTGAAATCGCCCAGCATATTATATTGGTGAGGAGAAGGATAAGTGGGTAAGGAAAGCAGCAAAGTCATTTAAAAATCACTATTTGGTTTAGGGGGGGCGTATGACAGTAGCATGATGGTTGGAGTGGGACCAGACAATTTGCAGACAGCAGATTCAAAGGAGCTGAAGACAGACTCAGACACCGGCGAGACCTTCCACTTCTCGCGGTATATTATCGCGAGACCTCCTCCCCTGCCAGAGCCACGGGGTTGACAGATGTAAACAAATCCACTAGGAGTGGATTCATTGACTTCAGAAAAGATGTTGGGCTGTTGCCATGTCTCGGTTAAACAGAAAAAGTCTAGCTTACGATCGGAGATGAAGTCCTGGATGAGTTGTCCCTTGCCTGTCAGTGAGCGGATGTTGAGCAGAGCGAAGTTGAGTGAGGTGTCACAGCTGGTGGCGGTGCTAGCCGACCGGGCTAGGCAGGCTAACACGCTGTGGTCAACCGCCCGGTTGGTAGAGCGTGGAGGGCGAGAGAGCTGGACCAGATGGACTTTATTCCTGTTGAGCTTTTGTGTGGAAATTCCTGCGGGCCCTCGGTGATGTATCTCCGGCGGGGCTGGAAGCGATGTCCGGGTGAAGGTGTAGAGCCGCGGCGTAGTCGGCAGTGATAGCGCAACCGGACAGGTCAATAGCCGAGTATTGCAGCACGACCATCAATCACAGGCGACAGGCAGCAGAAGAAAAAAAATAAAATAAAAATAAAATCCGGGTACAGACAAACAAACACTAATTATGGGTAGTGCTGTAAATTAACAATTTATTGTTATATTATATCCCTTATTTATCTATAGTACGTATTGGGTAATGATTCAAAAAATATTTGTAAACCTTTTTAAGAAACTATTTTTAAAACATTTCACAATTAATGTTTAAACACTTTAAGAGTTACTTGTTGGTCTGTAAACAGTCTAGAAACATTATCTGGATGGTTATTATAAAGTTTTAACAAATGTTCTTCATAGTTATTGATTAGTAATTGCTTGGAAAAGCAATGATACATGTTTTGCCCTTTATTAAATTATATTAAGAAGTGTGTGTGTGTGTGTGTGTGTGTATATTTATAAATAAATTAACTATCAATTTACCATCTATTAATGATGGTTATTATAAAGTGTTCAAAATCATTAGAATGTATGGGGTGAAAAAGGCCACTTGTTTGAAATAAAGCAGTTTTTTTTTTTTAAAGGTATTCTGTAATTCCATGCAGCACTACAATGACTTGCCATAGCGCAGGAAAAAAAATCAAAACAATAATAATATTCCCATCAACATGTTGTACAACCTCTATGGTTTCTCGCAGGAGTGACCTGGGTCCTGATGTAGGCTACGAGGCGATTGGGATTGTTGACAGCAGCCTACCAACAGTAGGAGTGTTTGCCAAAGCCACTGCCAAAGATACACCTAAAGCTGCTACCGAGAAGTCAGGTATTTAAGAAATCTTAACTTTGTAAAGCAAAAACGGTTTATTGAAGGCAAAGGCTTGGATTTAGTCTTACCCGTTAAATGTATTGCAGGAACTGGGATCCGCTCTGAAAGTGAAACGGAGGACACAGCTACTAGCCCAGTGGCCTCTTTAACGCTTGCTCCCACTGTGGAGCAGCACCAAGACGAGTATGGAAAAGGAGTCATCTTCTACCTGAGAGACAAAGTGGTGGTGGGCATTATCCTGTGGAACGTGTTTAACAGGATGCCAATCGCAAGGAAGGTATGTCACGTTGTAAGAAAAATGCTTTGTGTCATAGAAAGGAATTGAAATAAAGATTTGGTTCTTGTAAATTGTCTTTTGTAGATTATCAAGGATGGAGAGGAACATGCAGATCTGAATGAGGTGGCCAAACTGTTTAACATCCATGATGATTAAAGATGGTGGAGGCCAGCACTCATTGTGGGAGAGGAGTTAAGCTTCATGTGAAGACTGAACTTTGGCAGCCATTGCCACACTCTTGAAAACAAAACTGATCATACATACAAAGCAGTAGGATTCATGTAAATTATCTCATGTCGCTGAAATATTTTTCATGTTTGGAATTTGTATCTGCTGCACCGGTTTTGTTTGTTTTGTTTTGTTTTTCTATCCAGGAAAAATAATTTTCCACCAAACCTATTGCTCATGTTTTTGAAAATCATGTTCAAGATGTGATTGTGCTTTCCCCCCACCAGGCTAAAAATGCTGAGCATGGATTATTGTTTTCCTCTGTGTGATCAGAGCAGCTTGTTGTGAGAGAAGCTGCAATAAAAGCTATTTTTCAATTGGAGTGATCCCATTATTTTAATTTTGCCCCTTGATAATAGTACTGATAATGACATATACTGTAAGTTGACCTGCATTCTGAGCTGTGATGGTTGTTAAAGCCTGTTTGGTTGAGCTCATTTGGCCTAAAGACTTTCAATCAATGTGTACTGCTTGGCAACTTTGGTCATACAGTACATGTGACCTGTAGTGAGTGGACTTTTTAAATTGATTGAGGTGACGTTAAATGTCTTACTTTAGCTAAAAGCACTGGGTACAGACAGGCTTGTATAAAGGGCTGCTGACGTACATTTTACAGTGTGTAGATGTACGATCTAATTAAGAGCCAATGTGCTCTCCAACAAGAACATTAAAATGAAGCTTGCCCTACTTTTCCTGTCCGGAGGTAAAAGTGTTCAAGCATGCAGAAAGATTTTTTTCTTCTGCCATGGGCTTCTTATTAGAATCACATTTGTGTTTTGTATTCTCGCACATTTCTTATCCTATTTGACACTGTGGGCTCCAGAGCGAAGTGTGGAACAGCCTTTCAAGTGTGAGGCGAACACGTGCAGCATCCCATCGCTTTCTTTGACATTAATTGTACATGAGTAAATGGCTCAACTGCCTCCCCCTCTGTATGGAGGAAGAAATATGTGCTTCCACATTTATATATTAGAAATTGCCTAGCAATTTGAAGATGAAATAATTAAACAAGAAACATTTAGCTCTGCTAGATATACTGTAAAAAACCCTGGATGTGTACTGACAGAACGTGTTACGCTTGATTTAATTGGAAGTTATTGCCCCCGTGCTATTTTCTCTACCCTTGGTCTTCAATCTGCAGTCGTGGAGGATGCTGTGATTGCACATGTTCTCATAATTGTAGACAATTAAGACTTAATTTAAATGGTAAGATCTCACCTAATAGATCTCTAACAAAATTTACACTATACAACTTAATATACTGATGATACTGGATTTTTAAAAAGCAAATTAAACCGTCTCTAATGGAAGATATCTGTCATTTAAATTTCTGAAAATATTGTCATTTGAAGGACGATTATTTTGATTTATGGTTGAAGTTCTTTTTGTCCGTAGGCCATATGATAGCATTTGACCAATTTTGAAACATGACACCTTGTTAAAAATCTTTTTCAATCTTTGAATAATGATATTTTTAATAATGATGTTTTTTTTCCATAATAGTTTTTTTTCCAGCAAAAAGTAAATATTTCTGCTAATATGATGCTGTGAGAGCAATGTTGGCCACTCTGCTTAGGAAATGGTCCTGTCTCTTTAAATATGCTTGCAGTAATTCCTTGAACATGCATATGGTCATAAAAAAGAGATAAAGCTTGAAGTCACCCACACAAACACAGGCATTTTGAATTATACAGCAGCAGCTTCCTGTATTTTACACCTGCGGAGGGGGAGGGAGGCTCAGCCAGTCCAGAACACAGATCCTGGCTAGAAGAGCAACAACAACTTCTCTACATCTTTGCTTTTCTTTTCTTTTTCAGTTCTTCTTCCCTGCATTGGTCTTACATTTGTTGTTTCTAACTAAGAATGCTATTGCACATCTTGTGTGTGGTGTGGTCGTCATCTGTCATTTTTCTGCAAGGCAGGTAAGAACCAGTTTGTTGCAGTGTATCAACCTTCCTGAAGTTATTTTTAAGATAAATATTTGCTGTTTAGCCATTGTAATGTAAATGAATGTTTGTTTGACAGTGTAATTATAATATTCAGAAAATATTTGACATGATGATATTGACAATGTAGAACTATTAACAATAAGTCATTATGTCTGTGCTTCTTTGACCCATAGTACGTCAACATTACTGTGAGATGCATTCAATATTTAGATCTAGAATTAAACACAACAATTAAGTTACATTTTTTTTCAAAACTGTCAAATGCAAGATTATGCAGACAAAAAAAAGATTTTGATTGATTTTAAAGGATGAGACGTGTGGCGAAATAATATCACAGATTCAATCACTTGAACTGAGTCTTTGTATAAAGACGTTTAAGCACAATAAGATAGTTTCAATCTGATCTGAACACTGTTGACACATATTAACAATTACAATACTTGTGATGCTAGTAGGCTGAAATAGTAGGCATCCTTGCAAATTAGATCAAACCTTTTCTAAAGGAAAAAATGATATTAAATACTAAGTTAAGAAAATTTCAACCAGTGTTGGTTGTCATGTCACCTGGCAGGTCTGTTCTCTGTAAGGAGATGAAGCTCCCCAGCAGGGCAGCCAAGCCCCCCTCTCCATCAGACTTTCTGGACAAACTAATGGGACGCACATCTGGCTATGACGCTCGCATCAGACCCAACTTCAAAGGTAACGAACGCGCTGTAGGACAGGTGTGAGAAAGTGCGATTTTGCGTAACAATCTGGGCAATGAAGCAGCACAAATCATTCACAGATGTGCTGAAAGTAAGAGGTGCTGCAGGCTATGATGTTTTCACAAAGGAGCCGTGTTTTCTTGTCATTAGTTGTAACCATTTTTATGCTGACCCACAGCCTTAGGTTAGATTTCTCTTTCAGATTTGATAGAAATGTACACATGCCCTTGTATTTTACCCACAAGCCTATTTCAGTCCAATCTTGATCTTGCGTCATGAGTGAAGCCAGCAGATTCTCTCTGACATTCTTCCCCCTCTGGGGTCACATATCATTTATATTTCATACTTGCTCAACATCCTTGTCAGTGCATGCAGGGAAAATCCCAGCTGATTATCTATAAATACAGTAATGTAACCAAAGGAGAATCAATAAATTATTGCCTCCTTGAAATATTTAAAGTTTTGGTGGTCGGCAGATGGACTACACTAATGTGAACGTTCTGGAAATGACAACACAATTTCATGCTGGTTACGTAAGATACGTCTATTTATCAGGACATAGCACGGCACATAATGAAGAGAGCAAGCAGATGTTATTTTGCCAGAACACTCTGCTCTTTACCATCTTCAATACTTCATGCGGTCTCCTCAGAAAACATCATCAATGGCATTTAAGAAACCCTTGTGACTATAATGTGTGATGACAATCTGCTTCTGTCAGGTCCCCCTATCAACGTCACCTGTAACATCTTCATCAACAGCTTCGGATCCATCACTGAAACAACTATGGTGAGAATCTTCTTTATAATCCTCAGTGGCCACACCTTGTTTGGGTGATCCAATGATGACAAAAATGTGATAATCTGGAAGATGCATCTGATAAACATGTGAACATCTGCTTTTGTCATCTGATTGTTGGGCCAATCAACCTTGGATTATCTAAATACAGTGTTAAGAACAAATCATACATTTTGGACTGTTTGTAATCCCTGTGACTGTTAAGTGGCAATTCTGATCCCCAGACCAGTGTACATTGTAGTTTTCTTAAAGATGTCACATTTTGTAGTGTCTTACAATATCAAGGTTTTACACTTTATTTCAGCAACAAATTGCTCTTTATTATCTCTTGGCTTCTGTCTTACTGGTCTTACATTATCAGGTTTTAAAGGAAGTAGACCTGTTGTTCTTCCACATACTGCTGCTTACCCCTGTAAGCTTCTGAAGAGGGTAGTTAAGGAAAGAGAGGTTTTAGACAGTATCCTCTAAAGAATTTCACAGGAAAGACCATAACAGTGATGCCTAAAAAAAGGTGTCTGTAGCAGCCATATTATCGTTCATTATCAATTTCATGTTATTGTCTCTTTAATAGTAAACATGCGCCACTGATTTTGTCCCAGAAGGTTCATTTCAGAATAATACACTACATTATTAGATTTTAATTATTGATGCATAATTAAACATCACTTTAGAGCTGGCAAAGATGGGGCTAATTTAAACTATATACTGCTGGGTAGCTTATTCCATAATGATATGTCAGCATTTATGTGTTGATTATATTTTGTAGTAACATATTATCAACAATAATATTACACTAATGATGAAGAAATATAAGTAATAAAAGAGTAAAAAATAAAAGATTTGTTATTTTATTTAGAGATGTTAATGTGTCTTCAAAGAAGCCTCAGCTGGTTTAACAATGCAAGGATGTCGGAGCAGGTCAACGCTCACTTATCAGGTGCATCAGAGTCTTTGTTCTTCATTCATCTGAAGCGGCATTCATCTGGCTCTTCTCCCTCTGGAGAGGCCATTTGGAGCATGTTTAATGAAGCCTAAGCATATTGTCATTAGAAAATGACTAATCAATGACACCATCTTGTGATCATCATAACATAATGTCAGCTTTGATTTTCATATCTCTGTGTCTCTGTCCAACAACGGGGAAAACCTTTAGTTGTGCAGCCCATGGAGCGTGTTCGGGGACGGTCTTGTTTTTTGTTTTTATTCAAGTTAAGAGTTTGGAAGGCTCATGCTTTCCTAAAATATCCTCTACGGAGAGCCATCCATTTTAAAATTATGAAATTGTTAGTGGAATTTTCTGTCATTCATGTTATGAGCAATTAAGTCTGTTTGCCAGTGTTTATTTATTTATTTATGCCTACACAGAGTTTGCGTGGGCACAGTGCTCCTCGCCTGCTGAGAGACGCTGCAGGGTAATTTATATCTTGCCCTATCACAAGGTTGTTTTTTAAATGACACCATACGTAGATGCATAGCCATATGTAAATAGACAAAACAAACAAATTAGGAAAACATCTTCACTATGACATAGCTGCAAATATAGAAAATATTTCATGTGTTTTGAAATTGGTGATGTTTTCTGTTGAGTCTAATGGCATGCATTTTCCTTATTTGCAGCGTGTTGAGCTCTCAGTTCCACCTAATACATTAATATGATATCTAGTAGGGCACTATTGCCACTTGTGGCAATTTTGTGTCTGACATTTATACCTATAACAATCTTTATTTATTTATTATGACTC
Organism: Etheostoma spectabile; assembly: GCF_008692095.1. Lineage (NCBI taxonomy): Eukaryota > Metazoa > Chordata > Actinopteri > Perciformes > Percidae > Etheostoma > Etheostoma spectabile. The sequence goes on from NC_045745.1 coordinate 27,949,499, forward strand.
ACATTCATACTTTAGGACTACCGGCTCAATGTATTTCTGCGACAGCAGTGGAATGACCCTCGACTGGCATATAAGGAGTACCCTGATGACTCCCTGGACCTGGACCCCTCAATGCTGGACTCCATTTGGAAACCTGACCTGTTCTTTGCAAATGAAAAGGGAGCAAACTTTCACGAGGTTACAACAGATAACAAGCTGCTTCGGATATTCCAAAACGGAAATGTCCTCTACAGCATCAGGTGATTTTATTTTTATTTTTTTTATTGATGATCTGGCTGAATAATGCACCAGGATGTACCCATTTGGATGTATCTTTATCAGACATTACAAATCCAGCTCCTTGGTTTGTCAAGTCGCCAGCTGAATACGAGTTGTAGTCTTAACCTCTATGGTCTAACAACATGTTTGTTTCACTCCAGTTCAGTTCAGTTGTCATTGTGTTGTCCAGCACCCACTGTGAATAATAACTGCAGGCTAAAACAGAATCACATCAGCAATGTGGCACTAGGGCCATGGTGAAGTGTAGCGTAATGGTTTTCATTAGAACATGAGAAAGATGAAGCAATGTTTGAAGCTCTATTAGCAGTTCTGTTTAACATGAACTGAATGAGCAGTTGCTTCTCTGGTTACTGAACCTTAAACATAACCCATAAACTAAGGGGATCAAACTGAAATGACCAACTTAGCTTCTTTAATATATATATATATTTAAATAACAGGGTTATTGTACTCTTGCTTGCTCATAAAATTAGAAATTAAACAAAAAAAGAGCTAGCCACTATATCTACTGGGAGACACTGAATAACGGTAATTTCTCCTCTCTGCAGTATTGCTATACTGTGATAGTGATAGATCGATATTGTATAGTGTGAGATTCTTCACTTTGCCCTTGCTGTAATAAAGAGAAGACGGTCTCCTTAAAGCTATAGGCCTAGTGCACATACGCTCTAGGCCTATCTTTAAGGCCTCTAACCCTAAGCCTTTCTCTCGCCCCAATAAGAAATTCTAAGTAATGACAACAGCACTCTCGGAGCACCCCCACCCCTCCTCCACGCAGTTGCTAACTTGAAGAATTAAAAAACACAATGGATTATTCAGAAGAGGTAATTAGCTTTTTTTTGTCCTCTGTCTCCAAAGCTGACCACTGCTGTTGTTCTGCCATACTGAGAAATACTGAGTGAGTTTTGTTGAGCTGATTGGCTTAATAGGCTTTGTATTAACTGAGTTGGCAATGGCTTGACTGTAACGGACGTCAATTAATATAAAATAGTTGCACTATAGTTTTACAAATTAGCAGCAAAATATTACCTGCAGCTCAATGTATTTGACATGAGTCCCTGCCCACACCTCTACTGAGGAATAGGATATTATTTTTTTAATCTTATCTCTATGCGTTGTGTTGGGAGGAAGCACACTCCTATTTTTACTGTTTTTTTTACTACTATTGTGCTGCTGTGTTTCTCAACCCATTCAAGCCTTTCATAAAGGCTGACATGTTGTCTGTCAAGACCTGTCAGTCCTTTGTGTGCAGTGGGATAGAGAAATAGAAAGGAGGACAGGTGTCAGAGAGGTTAGAGCTGCTTGATGTGACCTTTAAAGGTGCCCTGCTACCCATATTTCATTACTTTGTGGTAATGTATGAAGTTCTACCATGGACTCTGCAACATTTTTTGTGGAAAAAAGACTGTGGTTACCTTGTTTCAAGCCATTCTAGCGTGGTATGGAAAGCCTGCAGGAAGACTAGATTTGTGCCAGGTCTCATTAATATTCAACAAGCTAAGCTCCTTGACTCTGACTGGCTAACAGCTAGCCAATGAGAGCTTGGCTATCAGCATCTTTTACCCAGCGCAAGTGGGCAAGCTTATGAATAGTAATGAGCTCAGGTAACATGAAGTCAGACTGACCTGCTTTTGTAATTGGCCTGATTTCTCCGCTTATTTCTTTTCAGTGGCTAGAGCTGACAGGAGGTAGCAGTTCATTTTCACATTCACCACATAACACAAACGCTTATGGACCTAACATATGTTGACAGGGTCTCCATTTGAATCGATTTCCGAGTCAATGTCGATTCGGGATATTTCAGTTGCAAAACCAATTTTGCTTGGATGTGAAAGAGATTCTACAATTGAACAAGGTTCCCTCTAACCTGGTGCATTTTTAAAAGTATCAATGATTACATTAAGAATTGACCCCAAGCAGTTACTCCAATGTACTTTTTATTTAACATAAAGACACAACCGCAATCAACACAATGAAGTGGTACTTAACAGACTCTTCAGTCAGTGAGTTATGAGTGACATTTAATTTAGATATCTTTAGGTCAATGGTCAAGGGACCCCTTTAAAATGTCCATGCCAGTTTTTCCCTGGCCAAAATGTAGTCTATCTTTGGAGCATTTATTTTAACTTCCTACCCGCCAGTTGGTACCAATGGATTCCTTATGTCTTTTAGTTTCACATGACACAGACAGACTGGATTTTATGAATCAATATTGGATAATTCAAATGAAAATCAATTAGAATTTTTTTTAAACCCAGCCCTAGGAGACAACGCTGTGGGTTTTTGTGCTGTGGGCTAGCTGGACATCCACTCACGGTTTTGCTGTCTCTGTTTTCCAGGCTGACACTTACCCTCTCCTGTCCCATGGATCTGAAAAACTTCCCCATGGACAGCCAGAAGTGTACGATGCAGCTCGAAAGCTGTGAGTTCTGTCAGGCTTGAATACATTACATACAGATTTAGTCAGGAACGTACTGCATACCGCATACCTTCTCTCCATCTTTCTTCTAGTTGGCTACACCATGAATGATCTTATTTTTGAATGGCTGGATGTGGGAGCAGTGCAGGTGGCTGATGATCTGATGCTCCCTCAGTTTGTGCTGAAAGAGGAGAAAGGCCTGGGCTACTGCACCAAGCACTACAACACAGGTACATGACACATGACGACCCACGAGCAACATCCTCGATAGAAACTGCTAATCAACTTCTAATGAGACTGTCAGTTTGCACCTGTATCTCCTCCTTTGCTTAGGTAAATTCACCTGCATTGAGGTCAAATTCTACCTGGAGCGTCAAATGGGCTACTACCTGATTCAAATGTACATACCGAGCCTGCTCACCGTTATCCTGTCCTGGGTGTCGTTCTGGATCAACATGGATGCAGCTCCAGCCAGAGTGGGTCTGGGGATCACTACGGTGCTTACCATGACAACACAGAGCTCTGGCTCCAGGGCCTCTCTACCAAAGGTCGGAACGTTTAGTTACAATTTTGGATGATGTCATGGAAAATTGGTTGTTGCATCGAATATATATATATATATATATATATATATATATATATATATATATATATATATATAGCTATATATTTACTGTATACATATATACAGTATATATATGTATACAGTATATGTATATATACACTACCGGTCAAAAGTTGGGGTTCACATACAAATTTTTATTCCTCTCCATTATAGACAGAATACCAGTGATCTGAGGGGGTGGCTGATTTAATGCAATATCTACATTGCCCATTATCACCAACCATTCACCACATGTTCCAGGCACATTTGTTTACTAATCTGATATCATTTTAAAAACTAAACTAGAAAAACATTGGGAACTCTTTTGCAATTATGTCAGCACATAATGTAATTGAAAACTGCTGCCTGGTTAAAAAAACAATGCAACTGATCTCTGCTGGGATTCTGGCTACAATGGAGTGCAATGGAAATTTGTGAGTGACCCCAAACTTTTGACCGGTAGTGTATGTACACATATATATATACTGTATATTTATATACACAGTGTGTACTGTATGTGCATTGGACATTTGAAATGTTTGATTACTACCTGTTACAAGAAACTGGCGTGACAAATATTACCGCAACATTGTCATTTTTGTATTGCTACTGGTACCAGAGACGGTAATAATTACAAGAAAGAGAAAGTTAAATGAGGCTAATAAAATCTGAGAGATTAAACTCAGCCTAGGTTTGGGCAGGAGTGTAAATATTTTGTATCACCTATTGATTCAATTAATTCATTAAAATCCCAGATTTTATTGATTTATTGATGCATTGGGCTCTGATAGGAATCGACAAGACTGCATAAATGGTTAAACAAATGCAGAAGTGGAAGAAGTACACAGTTTCACTACTTTCATAAAAGTAGTAATACAACAATCTAAAAATACTAAAAAATACTCTAGTAGTACACAACATTTGTTTTCAGACTGTTAAACTATTATGTGTATGATAATACTGGATTATAATTAGTATTATAATTATTGATGTATTAGGATACATTTTAATACTATCACTGGTCAAGGTGAAGCTGATTTTAACAATTTATAAAATTTTATAAGCTGATCTAGTTTTGTCTATAAAATATTATCTAAAAGGTATCACATGTAAACAAATACATAAAGTGTAGTAGTAGATTAATTTATTTAGGCTACTTAAGTACATTTTAAAGTTTTGACTTAACTTGAGTATTTACATTTTCTGCAACTTAGTACTTCACTACATTATACTTCAGGCAAATGTTGTATTTTTTACACCAATATTTTGATTTAACAATTTAAGATACTAGTTCCTAAGAGATTAGGATTTTACATAGAAAACATAAACTATAATCATTTTATAAAATATGATACTTTAGTTACAATTAAGTACCGCTTACATAATGAGTATTTTACCTGTGACATAAAGTATATTTTGTTGGTAATATTTTTGTACTCTTACTTGAGTATTTTTGTACTGTAGTTTACTTACAGTAAGTATAATTTCTTCCACCATCTAACATGAAGCTCTTGACACAGAGTTTGTAATTCCATGCCTTTCATGTCATGAACGTTAACATTAACTGAGTGATTTCACTGATCTGATTTTCATGGTGCCACAGGTGTCCTATGTGAAAGCCATAGACATCTGGATGGCGGTGTGTCTTCTTTTTGTGTTTGCTGCACTACTGGAGTATGCAGCCGTTAATTTTGTTTCACGCCAGCACAAGGAGTTCTTCAGACTGAGGAAGAAGCTCAAAGAGCAACATCGGCAGAGTACTGTGAGTGCAACCCACCCACTCAGCCCCTCGGGCAGCTGTCACCTGCTATTCCCTGCGCCCAGCTATGCACGAGCTACACGACTTAGCTTCATGTTGCACCCCAGCCGGGGAATGCAGACAGCACTGACCTGTAATGAATTCAAGCCCTCACCTCATTCCACTGTTCTCAACATCTTGCTGCCTCACATGGGGAGAAGAAAAATAAGGGAAGCAAAATAGGCCAAACCACCTTTAAGTATTTTAAATAAAGCAGTGTGACTGCAGAGTATTCATTAATACCTTGTAATATTTATAACACAAAACATCTGCTTGAATCGTTTGTACTGATTCATTTATTGGGTTAACGCAATGCCATTGAAATTTGCTCTGACTACATCTTCAAGTGGTCTCATTTCGCATTATTGTCAGACTTGTATTCACTTTGTAAGAAACAAATGATTGCTTGTTAATGAAGATTTGAAACACTCATGTAGCACACTGTCATGGTTGCAAACAGTTGGATCAATGCAGTCTGTTTGATAATTACATTTATGTACTGCTCATTCCCCCATCAGCAGGGAAGCAGTGACAGTAAGGTGAAAGGAAAAAACACGTCAGGCAACAATGCTCCTCATGGGAACGTAGCCCTGCAGTGCACTGTCTGTGCCAGGGTATGTATTCTCGCCTTGTTCAGGTTAACACCAGACAAATACTGGCATCGGTGAAGTTGTGTGAGTCTCACTGAGAGCAGATGGTTATTTTGTGCTGTCTTTTCCTTCCAGGAGGAGGAGCTGGCACAGCAGGGATTACTCTTTCAGAGTTTTGGACTTGCACTGTCAACAGGAAGTGCACCTGAAATGGATGCGACACCAGTCTTTGCCGATTTACCTCCTGGTTTAGGTTACTATGACATCCGTAGGCGCTTTGTCGATCAAGCAAAAAGGATTGACACCATCGCCCGAGCTCTTTTCCCCATGAGTTTCCTTATGTTTAATGTCCTCTACTGGCTTACCTACAAAGTTTTACGACATGAAGACCTTCTAGCTGCGCTGTGACAAGCCAATGACTGAGGACCATAAAGACATGGGTACCTTTAATTCCGCTCTCTTCACTGAAACATTTACAGGCTGAGAGTCCTCAGCTGAGCCATGTAAGATGCATTTTGACTGCATGTCCAGTCCATGGCATGGAAGAGTCCATCCGTTTCTTTAAATTTTTAACACTTCCAAAGAAACACACTTTTTTCTCAGCACTTCTGTTACTGTAGCCTCACCGTAGCACATTCTTACCAGGCGTACATTTTCTATTGTAAGTTTACTAATGCCAGTGTCAAAATATCACTACAAGCAGGATTCATACTTTGAAAAAGTAGCAACTCTTATATGCTTTATAAGCCTGGGAAATGCATTTATCAAAAATATTTAGTTTCTTTTCAGGCTGCAGAAATCCAAGATGGAATGCTATTTGTTATGACATGACTACTATTTATCTGTTTACATTTTGAACCCTCCAATAGGACGTCTGTAATAAAGACTGAAATAATCTGTTTTTGAAACGTGTCTCAATTTTAAATTCAGGTATTTAATGCCTAAAAAAGAAAAGGATACATTGTCCAGAGATTTTCACATGCCACTATGTTGATATAATGACATGGCTCACGTATAGCCAAATATATATAGAATATCTTTTTTATCATTATTTAACCTCAACCATCTTAGTGCATACTGGCCAGAGAATATCAACGGTGCATGAGAACAGTTATCATAACATACTGATTAACTTGTACTAAATTATGCTTAGGCCTGCACAATGGGTGTTGTATTAGTGTTTAACAAAGCCCATCTAAATTACACACTGAGAAAGATTTTCTTGTTGATGTTTTTTGGCACAAATGTATCCCTGAACTTCTTTGTTGGTCAATATAAAATAAAGGAATGCTTCAATTTGAAATAGTGAATGCATCATGATGTAACCTTTTTTTCTTATATATGATGATAATAAAAACATACATGATGATAAAAAAAATATATGATGATAAAATGATCTGTTAATTTTAACCCTGATACGTAATATGAGAAAATGTGTTTTCCTCTGAAAATGTAACAGTCAGCCAGGATCTAAACCAAAGCATTGCCCTTAATAATCAGCTGTGCTACTCAAATCTTCAAATTTTGAAATCCTCTAAGCCAGGAATCATCTAAACAGCACTGAACTAGCTTTCCCTAGATTTGTCTTCCCTCCATTTACCACTGTCGAGGTTATTTTCAATCCTCACTCCACTTTCATTTGGTAAAAGTGCAAAATTACACTGCAATAACTGTATTGAACTGTTCCCATGATTTGTTCAATGTCTCCCACTGTTTTACCATATTGCTAGAATAACATTTATGTGTATACATGCTTGGAGAATGGGGCCATCTCTAGAAACCTAGTCTATAAAATTAAGCTGTCATATTAATATTTAATTTAAAATGTAGCTGCCACATGCATATATACAGGAGAAGAAGGCCTGAATACATCAGCACTTAGATTCTGTGTAAAACCTATGTCCATGGGCTATTTTTCCAAATAGCAGTGAGAAAATGGTGAGGGGATCATTTGTTGATATTTCACTGTTAAAGATTTTGTGGATATCAAGGCACACATACAAATATTTTATAAAGATGTGATTTTTTATTAATAAGGACTAAGATTTATCTAGTGTTTAAAAGGGATACATACATAATTACAAAGAAGTTGTCTTACATAACATCACATTTTCTCTTAAAAACACACAAAATTAATCTCTATCCTACTAGTGTATTCTGTTACATTAAGCATATCTTTGCCAATCACACAAATATGAATCTTTGAAATTGGTAACAAGAACTTAGCCCATGCCAGAGACTCAAGAAAGTGGGTTACATTCATACAGCACCTTTGTTTTGACTGCAAAAAGAATTACTCAACTTTCACTACATCTCATGTATGGTCCTGTACAAAATCTGAGACTTTGTATCTGTAACCACAAGAAGGTGCTGTTTGCTCTTTTATTGCCATGTGAGCTACGTTGCACTCTGCCACCCATAGGCCACATAATATACAGCACACTAGACTACCCTATGTGAGGATCTATTAGTATTTATGTGTATGTTGTGTGATACTAACTGGCAAAGAAATCACTCCCTTTCTACAAATTCTTAATTAAGCTACTTGCACAGTATTTAAATATGCAATGTCTTATATTATAATTGCTCTTATTTTTACATTTCTGAATGAAACTTTGACATGCTTCAGGCTCTGCTAAATGTATGCATTTACTCTTTGTTTGACTTGTCAAAATATAAGCAATTGAGCCAGATCCACACATTACATTAAATCTGAGTTTGATTTCATTCAGTAGTGTCAGAGGACAAAGATTGTAGCCTATTGCCTATTAATTGTGGGGCAGTTAAAAGAGAAAATTATGTTGAAAGGAGGCCAGATATTGTGAAAATATAAAGCAATTAATACAATAAGTGCCCACTGCTCCAGTGAAACACTAACCGAATATATAAGGGCTAAAATCGTTGTTAAATGCTTACTAGATCAAGTCAAAATGTTTATGTTTCAAAATGATGGATCCTTTCCAATAGTATACTCTCCATGTTGTTGTTTTTTGGATGTAGGCAGATACACTGGCTACTTTAATATGTGTACAATCCTATATGTGATGGTATACATTTGAGCAAACAAGATATACACACACATAAAAATCCTGGTGGAAGATGCATGTTGCACACTGAAATCTTTAAATTGATTATTATTTATTTACTATTTATTAATTGGTTGCACGGTATTTTGTGTGCGCTTACATTCTGTTTACGTATTGCTCGTTTGCTCACAAGTGTAGAAAACAGCAACAGGAACATTCTATTTTTTTCTATTCGACATGGGGTAAAATACTTAGAAATGAATTAGGAATGTAGGGACAGAGCTATTAAATTTGGAATACGTTCATTTTCCATTTTGGGAGTGGGGTTTGTCTCCCCGGGACCCTCAACAAAAGTGTCCACTGGCTGGAGACGTGGCAGCGCCTCCGGTCATATGATTTTAGTTCAAACACAAACCCCACCCTGAAAAGATTTTTCAAATATCAGTTGTCCGTTATTTTAAAGTAAAACATGTAGCTAGAGAGATATGAAAGACCCTGCAAAATATCCCCTAGATAACTCAGCAAAAATAGTAGACACAGAATTTAGTGCTGGTGATCACCCGAAACAGTGCCATTTTTAGACGTTAGCTAGCTCTGCTGACGTTTACAGAGGCTTCAAACAGCTTCCGTTTACACTGGTAGTGATTGGACTGTCCTGCACTTACCCCGTGAGCTAACATATTGGGTGAACAAGTCCGACAATCTACACTTCAATGGAGGAACAGCCCAAAGATCGGGCACAAGAAAGGCAACATCATCACCACGGAGAAGACAAACACTCTAGTCAACATACAACTTGTCTAAAACATGATCAGAGCCACTTCCAGCGCCAGCATCAGGAAACGCAGACGAAGAAAACAGGTTGGGCCATCCGGAAAAGTGAGCTAACGCTTGCTAGCCTTAGTCAGCTAGCTAATGTCAACGAGCCGACTAGCATTTGCTAACTAATGTTAACTACATCGTGTTTGAGAGCTTAGCATACCAGCTAGCTATTCACTCAAACAATATGCTTCTGCCTTGAATAGTTTAAGAAGCGTTATAGCGGGTGAATAACGTTAGCCAACTAATTGGACCGATAGTTGGCCACTGTCGCACCAGAAACCAGCCGTTAAGTCGGCTAGCTGATGTTGCGTGACAGTTGACGCTAGTGGTGGTTTGACATATCGGGGATTGACCTTGTGCCCATTTTTCTTTTACATATGTAACTAAATAATTTCAGAAATCCCGCTGGGTCACCGTGCGCTTTAAACTCATTAACTGGTGTGAGTACATGTAATTCCCTTTCAACAGGAGTCAAATATCTATCTTATTCATTTCAGCATGCTTATGTCCAGTTCAGGAAAGCGAGCCGGCTCCACTGGAATGTTCTAGCTGCCGTTTCCTGTCGGCCATGTTAGAATATCACTAACGCTATACCGTTAGTTATCTAGCTTGTAAATAATGTTAATACGGCCACGGTACTTTGTAGTACTTGTAATGTCGTTGTCGTCTTTTGTATAGCTACTCTGTTTTGTGGCTGTCTTATGGCACAGCCAACTATTATTGGTGCCAGGGCGTGTTAATGCCTAACGAGTCAAGGGCTAGTTGACATTAGCTAACGTTAGCCATCTCTGTCAGGCCTGTTGCATGTTGTCCAGTCAACGTGAAGCCACGCAGCATCTCAATTATGAATTGATAAAGATAGTGTTTGATGCAGCTAAACAACTATTGTAACTATCAACCTTACGTTTGCTGGCAGCTATGTTAATGCTAATGAGCGAGAACATCACCTCGGTATAACAAGTGAAGCGGATGCAGCTGAAGCTTGTGTGTGCTGTGCCCACAGACGAGGGCAGGCAGCACTATTGAATTTGAAGCCCCACGTTGACACATCCGTGCCCATAAGAATAATGCATAGTTAGACCTATTTATGGTTCACTACCACTCCAAATGTATGTCATATATGCTGCTTTGAGCCCTTTTTTACATCTTGCAGCAACAGATATTTGATGTCAGATCAGATAATATCAATAAAGTTAATGGCTAATAGTATGCAGTTGACCGTTGTGAGGAATGATACATGTCCATAGTTTGTTAAATACAGTGAGAATCCAGTTCATGTTAGAATGTGTTAGGATATACATATCCAGGCAACACTACAAAGATAAACCAGCAATGGTGCTTTCCCTGTCCATCTCACTGCTCTGGACAAAGTTGCTGGACAACATAGCTTACTTAAAATTGACTGCTGCAATGAATTATCAGAAAATACTAAAGTAACCTATGAACACAATACATGGATTGTTATCAGATTATAGTGCATATTTGTGGTTTGTATAGTACACACCAATTTAAATCTGTGGTTAGCAGAGACAAAGTGTTCCAAAAAGAAATTCCAAATGTGATTATGTGTAATTCATACTTGGGCTCATTTTAAATATGAGGATGATCATGGGTACAGCATCAAAATCATTTTTTTGTATAGTGCTTATCATACAAATGAATACTTTACCAAAATTCACAAAATGTCATATGAATTGACACAGCATTATTGTATTGTATTACCTGTAGTTGTCTTTGACCAGTTATGCAGTTTTCTGCAAACTAGTGGAAAGAATTGTTGAGGTGTTATTTCAGTATAAACTGATTTTGTTTCCCCTTTCAGGCAATAAAAAAGTAAACATCAGTGAGGAGGAGGGTGAGAAGAATCCACATCTATCTGATACTGTTGGTATGTCGCATCACCCCAACAGCAATGGTAACCGACACACGAGTAATACAAATGTGAAGCAGAAGTCCACACAAAAGCTGTACACGACTGTTCAAAAAGTGAGCAGCAAAGGCTTGGACCATAAAAATATGGACCTTAAACATGACAAGGAGAAGGCTCTGGATTTGAATTATTATGAGGGTGCGCTTTTGGATAAGAAAGACTCAATGTTGCTTCAAAATGGTGTTGTAAACTGTGGCTTAATTACAAATGGCTACTCTAGCAAGGACAATGATGGCAGTGGCTCCGAAGGTGGATATACTACGCCGAAGAAACGCAAGGCCAGATGCAACAACGGCAAGAACACTGATTATGTGATAAGAGTAAAGGAGAAAGACACGCAGCAAGGCAACACTACTCAAGAGCATGGTGCTTTTATTCTTGACACAACTGTGAAGGGAGTGACTTCTAGACTTGATGGCATTAGAGTTGCCCATAAAGTAGATGCTCAATCTGCAGCTAGACGGGCTGTTGCGTCAGAGGCTTCAATGGGTGAATCTCAGAGGAAAAACTCTGATGGCAAAACAGTTGGCACCTTTGGTAAAAAGACTGAGGAAAGGCACAAAGCCAAGCTTTCCTCACCTTCAAAAGAAGACTCATGGACTTTGTTCAAGCCCCCTCCTGTATTTCCTGTGGACAATAGCAGTGCAAAAATTGTTCCCAAGATCAGTTATGCAAGTAAAGTAAAAGAGAACCTCAACAAAGTAGCTCAAGGTGGAGGAGAGGCACTACTTCCTCCTGTTAGACTGTCACAGGTCCCTATGTCTGCTATGAAAACTATCACCTCAGCTAGCTTTACTAATGGCCCTGTTTCCGGAAACGGCAACAACTGCCCATCAGTGGGTACCTTCTTTGCTCCTGCTGCTAGTAGTATTCAAACAGCCCCATCTATCCCAAGTGGCGAGAATGTAGCATCTCCTTTGGAAAGTAACTGTAGCTCTACAACCAGTCCAGTAGATGACGCATATGAGCTTAGAAAGTGTACTCTTTTAATTTACCCTTTAAATATGCAACCTGTGCTCCCTAGTGCTCGTCACCTTGACCCCCCAGCTGCTCAGACAAATCAGAAAGCCTTGGGAGATATCTTCCAGAATCAGTGGGGGCTTTCTTTCATCAATGAGCCCAACTTGGGACCAGAAGGAGGGGGTGGCCAAGTGCCCACAGAGGACAAGTCTACTGTGGTCACACCTCAAAGCGAGTGTCAGGCTGTTGCAGCCAAGGCTGCCCAGCCCTGCTTTGATGTAAGCCCATCATTCTTAGAGCCTGGCACTTTGGCTCAAGACCATGAGAAAAGGACTTGTGCCCCTTGCGATGTGTCTAATACATGTTCTCCTGCTTGTTTGATGAGTGAGGAGGAGAACAAGCTGCAACCATGTGGCCAGGAACAGACAAAAGTGGAGGCTAAGGGTGCAGGGTCTGCTGTGTTGGCCCCCAGTAAAGACAACGGTGCTAAGCCTGCACAGGGCCACGTAACCACTGTGCTGTTTGGCTCATCTAAACAACAGGCCCACTCTAAAGACATTGGCAGAAGGTGTAGCTGGACCTTTGATATTAAAGCTGCTGTCACTTATCACACTAAAGGTAACTATAACTATCTAATTTATTAAGATGAACTTATAACCATTTAAGTTGTAATCCTTAAAATTTAATTTCTGGTTGACCTGCGGTTTTTGTTTGTAATGGCAAGTGTGGTTTAATATTACAGCAAACACTCCATGAACAGCTACTTTGTCAGAAATACAAGAGAAGAGCAACTTTTTACAAACTTTGTTGTCAAAATATTGTTAGTATAGGCATTTGTCAGTAATATTTGCATCTCAAGGTTTTTCCTGGCTCAGAATAGGTTGTCAAACAGTAATCTCCTGCATTCTGGTAAATTAATATTCACTTATTTACTGTGGAAGTGTCTTGCTTTATTTTAAGGAAAACACAAAATGCAGGTGGCAGGTATTCAAAATATAATGCAGTAAGGCTGTCATGCATCCTGTATGGCTTTCAAACGTATGTTATCCCTGCTGAGTAAGGCTGCACATTTGACCTCGACAACGATAATGAACTATATATATATATATATAATATAGTTCATTATCGTTGTTGTCTGAAGGAAAACTGTAATTGTGAAATATGAAGTTTACTTGTGCTACATTGGGGGGTTAAATAACAAAGACCTCACGCAATTGGGAACACTACCACCATCTACAACCCTGTACAAAATCGCCGCTCTTTTGTGTGTTTTTGTTTGGGAAAGTAACATCTTTAAATGTGCATTTATCAATGGCACCTGTTAACCTAATGATACATTAATTTATTTTAAATAAAATGAGCATTTTTGCTCAGTTATGTTTTGTATTGCAATATGGCAGTGGCTTATTGTCCACAAATGTCAACTTTACTATCTCCAATAAAGTGCAGCTCACAGCCCCTTCTCTGCAACCTGTGATAGAGGTGGCTAGCGCAATTTAACAGCCCGAAGAGCTGGATAGCCTGATTTTGGACATTTAATTTGAGATTCAATACTACAGTTGGAACCACCGGCAGAGTCCGGTACAGCCAGACTCTGGACATTAAATCTGAGATTCCATTAGTGCTAGCTTCACAGTGGAGGGTTCACGTCCAGTTAAAACAATGCTGGCTTATCAGCGCCAGCTGCATGTGTAAGATATAGAGAGGGGAGTTGACTGCTGGCAGTTGAATGCTTTTAATTTGAAGCATTTGGCTGGAAATGTTCGGTTTGGATTAGCAATAACTTAACACAGTTCTGATTTGACTGTCAGCGAGTTAAAAGTAAACCGTGAGGCTGATATTGATGAGATTGAATTACAAATCTCAAATCTCTGGAGAAGCATAGTGTCCTGACAATACCTCATGCATGTGAAGGAAATTGTAATCTTTTGCTGCAATGGCGGACATTGATATTTTATTTTACTAACATTTTAAGGATTATAACTACGGTAAGCACTGTTAAGTCTCAAGAGATTTGATGTGCTGAATGATTGAAACAACTAATTTGATAAAAATGGTCTTTAAACTATAGTTTAGAAGTACAAGACATTTTCTGAAAATATTAATGCTGAAATAATATGCTCTTTTTCCTTCCACAGAAATGGAATTAATTTTCAACTTGCAAAAACAAGGTAAACTAAACTTGTTCTCACTTCTTCCTAACCTCCATATTTAGCAGTTTTCTCAAGCATTGGACCTAGAAATGTTCTGGCATATGACACATACACAACAACTGTAATGGGTGGGAGGCCAGGCTTTAGGTTGATTTAAGTCATAAGTGGGTGTGAAACCAAGGGTATGAATGTTTTGGTTCCAATCCAAATGGGATGTAAATGTAGAAAAACAAAATATATATTAGTTTTAATTTTTTACTCAAATAAATTTAGAGTACCTTATTGACCTTTTAGTACTTGCAGTGATTGTGTCTTTTGTCTTCAAAACCATGCTGCCTATGCAGCTCTTGCGGCACATTGTCAACATCAAAACATGGAGGAACTAGACTAAGCTGTATACATTTCTGTTAATGTTATACTTACTCACAATATGGCATTGACACTTAGCCTAGTATGTGGCTTTTTTCTTCTTTTCTATGCAGTTACAATCAAATTGTTATTGTGCATGAACACCTATACATTTAGTTCATAAGTATTTGGTAACCTGATCTTAAAACTTCTAAAGCTAACTCCATGCTATGAATTACTCTATGTGAATAAAATGTTGCTTCAGTTGTGGCACAGTGGTTGCATTAATGCCTTCAGCAAGCCTCTCCTGGGCAGTCAGCGGTATATCATGGACTAACATAATTCTATTACTTAACCGCATAAACATAAGCAACCCAAAGTAATCACCTACAGAAACATGGTTAAATGGCCGTGACTGGTGTATGGTCCTCTGATACTCTAGTCAGGCAAGTGAAATGCAGCAGTTATTCCAAACAGTCTGTTGATGTCAACACAGACATGAGTTCAATGGTATTTGAGGCTATGTTTGCTTAATGGTCAACCACCAGATATAATGAAAAATGCCATTGTTACTAGGGCTGGGTTTTGTTTGAAACTTTTTGATACTTGCAATATGTTCAATAGTTCAGTTTCTTGACTTGGAGAAGTATAAAAACAAATTCAACAAAAACCTGTTTTTCATTTTACAAAAGAAGCCAACGCTTCGTAAATGTCAAGTAAATTAGCTTTCAAGAAGGTTAATTAGGTTAAATAAAATGCCTGTTGTTTCACATTTTATGTGGTGAAGTCAGAGGTCTGATGACTGATATATTGAATAATCTAACCATTTCTTCCCCCTCTGCTGTAGATCCAAAAAGAGTAGTGGTTTATGATGAGACCAAGGATGGACCTGATCAGTGAGGTCAATGGGCTTCAGTACTTCTCTTCTGAGTGCTGCATTGATCTACCTTGGGAATCATAAATCCTGTTGAACAGATAAAGTGACAACTGTGAAAACATTGATAGTTTAGCATGGCAGATTTTCCTTGGAATCTCCGGTGGAAATACCGACTTCTTTCGGGGGCATCAGACAAACACGCACACACTCTGGAGGGACGTTAAAGGAGTTGATCTGTGCCTCTCCAACACGATAAATGGAACTTTGGAGCTGTGATAGTTGTTTGTCTCATGGCTCTTTGAGGATGATGTTCAGGAGTTCAACAAAGGAAGGTGTCATGGATTGCACCTCCCTAAGCCTTTATCCTGTTGAACTGCGGCAGCCGTCAGTCTGACTATGGGATGCCTCAGTCATTTTCTTTCTTCGCATTCAAATAAGTTCATTGGATATGTTAGACGTTATACATACACATCTGTGTGCAAGCTTGAATTCATCGTGGAAGAAAGGAGAACACACTTTGCAAAGACGGCCTTGGAAGTTATGGAATTAAGATCATTAAGAGTTAAACTATAAGTTAAGTGGAAGCTCACAGGTGAGGCCCCATACAGGAAGGGAAAACCTTGTCTTAAGTCCTTTTAGGGAATATAAGAGCCCAGAAATTAAATACTTGCTTTTTTCTTTCATACTGTTTTGTCTGCCCTAACTTGAGTGTTATCTACACTGCAGTTTGACCCCAGAGCACAGGTACAGAAGTGCCCAATTTAAAGAAAAGCTATGCCCCTTAATTTTTAATGTTTATTTACAGATGTACTCAAGATTTCAAAATCAGGTCTCATTTAAAGGAAAAAGCTTTTCCTCTTAAAGCTTTTAATACATTGCATGCATATTGTTATTAAGGTCAGTGCAGACTGTTTTTAAATTCTGATTCATGTAAACCCTCTAGTAAATGAATGCTGATTTTAGGAATTAACTGAGTAACACATTAAGAGGCATTGCTACCAATAAGGTCTTCTGCGAGTTGTGCTATTTGTTCAGCAGTAAGACTCAGGATGTCTACACAGATTGTTTTTACTGCATTTATTTCTATGTAAAAACTGTTCAATTCCTCTTTTCAAAGGAACATGAGTTGCATTTTACAACTTTTATTTTTGTTTTGTTTTTCCTGACTCCGCATTTGGTCTTTACTTTTCTGTCTTATGTCATTGTATTTCTTGCATGTTTTCTTGTGGAAATGAATGAGTTGTAAGTCACTGTTCATTGCCATACAAAGACAACTGCAACACAACAACAATTGCAATACTAATCTAGGTTCCCCTACTAGCCACTTTGTCAAACTGTGTTGAAATGTGAAAATGAGTCGTACTATTATGTTTTTATTAACATTTTACAATTTTGCAAACCAGTGTGCAATAACACCGTGTGATCCATACAATGTGTGAAATGGGTTATACGGAGCTACAAAATCATCACCCAAGATGCTGGTGGGGTTTGTTCAAAAATGTTCAAGGTGCGTTTTCATTTTGTTGCACAAATTCTTAAGTGGTCTTTGCTAAAGAGCTCACGTTGAAATATCTAATTAAATCTAGGGAGCCCAAATTTGCTAACTGGCCAGCCGTGACTTACCTTTCATCACCATCTCCAAATCGGGATTCCGTTATTCAACATAATAAAAGGAACTGTCCAGGTTTCTTTTCTCTAGGAGAGAATATGATTTGGTTAATGTGTGGATTACTAGCACTTTATGTAAACTAATTGCTTTTGTCTTTTAATTACTAGAGAGAGATATATGTGTAGTGACTGAGAAATACTCCTTAACAGAATGGCTCTGGGCTGTTACTTTTCAGAAAAAAACAGTTAAGAAATACAAATTTATTATATTTAACTCAGGTAGTGTTGATAAAGCCATGACTATGTTAAGTATTGTTTTTGCCAAATGGCCCCTGTCATGTTATGTTCTCAAATTCAAATTGTTGAATTGGAGTCCAATTATATAGTCTCTTATGATGTTATGACACAACACCAAATATTTTGAGGAAAACTGTCATGGCATGCAAGGTGCTGTCATTGTCATTTTGGGCTCTAAAAATTATAAGTTTTCTTGTTTATTTACCCTTTAAAAAAAACACATGGCTCCATGTGCTGTTTTCCATGTATACTAGACTGTAATCCTGCAGTTTTTGATGGTTCATTTTCTCCCCGATCAAGAAGTGCTTCAATATTAACACATATTGAAGCACCTCTTGATTTCTTATTGCGGAACGTCAGTGGTGTTTCTATTGGGGAGCTACACTCTGGGTATGAGCTTTCAAGTATACTTCTTTCCACTGTGTCCTGATTAGGCAGCGCTGCAGCTTGTATTCATGGGCAGAGAGGGAAAGTCGTAACTGCCGCCAGTTCTTGACATTTAACTTCCACGTCTAATCTTAGTCAGCTCTCTGGTATTTAAAATGCTTTGTTTTTTGGCTTCCATTGTACAGCGTGTGATGGACGAGTGTATTATCAAATGCTGCCCTCTGAATAAGAACAATTGTGTTGGCTTTGGTGTATGACAAAGCAACGGCATTTGAGGAGATATTGGCCACTAGCTTTTCGATTTTTTTGTTTTTCTGTGTTTGTGGAATTTGACATTTTGTCTGGCATGAAGTTACACAAATCTCTTTTTATTTCTTCTGATTGCCCATGATCCATTGACAAAGTGACATAATCAGGTTTCCATATGGTAAAGTCAAAATTGTTCAGACTGAAAGCATTATCAACTGACAGTGATGCATCTCTAGGCTTCTAAATGCAAAACAGGGTGATCAAAATGAGTAGTATGTGATGTTACTGGAGTCTTACATTTTGTCTTGCTTTTTGAGAGTACCGGTAGTCCTGTACAGGGATATCAAGGGAATCTCCCACTCTCCCACCCCTAAGGCTCCTCTTTTTGAAGCACTTAATTCAGCAAAAGGCTATGTTGAATATGCATTTATAAAGATAGGACTATTATTTAGCATTGTAGCCTGTAAACCAAAAACAGGTTCTTGAAGCTAAGTTAATCAGTGATTTCTTTTGGTGGGGGGGGGGTTGACTGACTGGCTGTTGGTTTGGTGAGAGAGTGGCCTGAACATGTGGAGTTTATATCGCCACCCACTCAGGATGTGCAATCACCTCAAGGACGCTGATGCAGGTTGAGTGACGAGTTTTGCCTCGTTTTGTGGATGTGTGCATAGCGAGTTCTTCCTATAATATGCAAGTTCCTCGTATATTTCAAATCCCCCCCCCCCCCAACCTTGTTTCAAGTTCAGGTGCCTGTGTGGAAAAAAATATACTTTTACAGCAATTTTGATTGTTTAAAATCTGCTTCCAGCGTATATCTGTGCCATTGTTTTTCTTTTTTTTTGTAACATTTGCAATGCTGTTAAAGTTTTCTTACAGATAATCCTAATTTTTTTCTTTTCTTAAACAACATGGACGCAGCTGAAAGCAATTAGCATTTTATGTGTTTTGTAGTTTTTGAAATTGTCATGGCTTGTGTTCAGAATTGTGTCACCTAAAAGCCAAAATCAGTTTGAATGGGACGGATGACAGCCGCTTGCTGGCGTATACTCATGCCAGCCCATCGTCAAGATAATGTCTGAAGTAGCACATAACTGATTTGAATTGATTTAACAAATTAATGTTTTACCATGTTTTATAAAAGGGTTTTATTTTTGAGTTATAACCTAATTTATCCATAGATTCACAATTAGGATGAGACTTAAAGGAATAAATGATACAGAAAATTAAGATGTCTCATTTTTTGTAAGTTTTGGATGATTTAGTTACTGGTAAAGGCAGATATAGAACTATTATTTTCCCCCAATAGCACCAATGTTATTCTTTTCCAGATTTTCTACAAATTACTTTAAAGAAATTAGTTAAATAGTTGTGATGGAGTGATGAGCGTTGAAACACTGCATCTCAGAGTTCCTCTTAATATATTTTTATTTGTAGTGATGTTGATCATGTTGTGAGCGTGAGTAAGGTATTAACGTGCGGTTCAACAGCTCTGTAATCTGCTTTCGCCAAAGGTACACTACTCAGATATTCAGCTAGTGAATGGCAAGCGCACAGACTGGGGG
>NC_045745.1:27969417-27979634 GCF_008692095.1 Etheostoma spectabile
GGGGGGGGCACGTTCTTGATGATGTCATAACCAGCTTTTTGACATTGTGGAGTTTTTATTGAAGAAAAGTCACTACTGTAGCAGCTGAATGTCACTTTGAGTGTGTTGTTATGCGGTGTGAGAGAGGAGCAATCTTCAAAAGATAAACAAATACCGAAAGTGCTGCTTCTTCATCCAGTAATCAATCGTCTGTTATGGGAAATGCTGGACTTTGGTGTTTATGCTCTACTTAAAAACTGTCCCTCCTTTCAAGCTGTCATTGCCTCTTGTGGAAATGTTTTAATTCAGGGGGCTTTTTGTTTTATTCAATGACACCTCAGAGGTACAATGTTTATGATTCCACACATGATGAATAAAGGGAAAAAAAGGGGTAACATGTTGGTTCAGTCATGAAAAGAGGTGATGTGTTGGGCCCAGTGATCGTTTTGTTTCTCTGTCATCTCAAAAGGATGTTGTGCTTGATGCATTTTTTTTGGTCTGCTCCTCATCACTTTTACATCTCTCGCCCCCCTAAAATATGAGGCAACAGCATTTCTTTGTTAAATGTCTTACAGGTTGACATTTACGTTTTTAAATGAGCAGTCTGTTTATTGAATTTTTGTTTGGAATTTAACAGAAGTGTCACATTACATGTTCATTTTTTTTTTTGAAGCATGATAATAACCCTCAAATTCCAAACAATGTAATAGTCAATATAAAAGAAACTTCAAGTGTTCACAATTTTAGTTTCCATTAAAATGTCAAGTTTTCATGAATAATTCTGTGGTTTTTGTGTGGTGTACTATTTCTGATGTCACGTGTGAACAGGGGTCATTCGGATTCTGTTCACATTTTGCAAGCCAACAGTATATTATACAGTATATTAATTACACCTGTAACTCTCTTCAAGGCTGGCCTCAAGATCAGGAAATATAGCAAGACGGATTTTATCATGTCCATGGATACATCCCACCACACCTAAAACACAATAATTACATTTGTTTCTAATGTACCCAATTGTGAGATACTTCTTTACTTCATGTTATGCTACTTTATAATTATACTGCATCAAATTAGTGTACTGGCACTAGTGAACTTTTTACTCCACTACTGTACATTTATTCAAGAGCTCAGCTTACTAAAGATATAACGTACAGTATGATTGCCTTTATAATTATGATAAAAAAGCCTATTTTTCAGTGCAAATCATTTGTTGAAATCAGTTTTCATTTCTCAAAATCGTAATGCAGTGATGCACCTTATACGTTTTTGATTCAAGGTACAGTTGATTCTTTAGACATGTTTATTTTAATTTAAGAAAGGCTGAAAGTTTAACAAATACATTTTTTGTTGCTTGGTTTTTTTAGGAGTCATCTGGAATTGTCTTTTTAAGACTACACTAGATTGAACTGCACAACAGTAGTCTTTAAAGTATAGTTAAATAAGCTCCACCTTAAACTGGCTACGGCAGTAACATGCTACTTACACATTAATACACAAGTAAAAATAATCCCCTAATATAATTATTAATAAAACTATGAAATAGGCCATTCTACAGTTCCTTAGGATACCTTTAGTACATTTTTGCTGAAAATACTTAATTACCTTTACTTAAATTAAAAGGAAAAGGAAAAAGGAAAGGAAACTACTAGAACTGTTGGGTCCTTGTAAATTCTGGAGTGTGGTCTATCTGTAAAGTGTCTTGAGATAACTCTTGTTATGAATTGATACTATAAATAAAATTGAATTGAATTGAATTGAATTAAATGGCATTTTTAATATAGGACTTTGATGTATTTAACTATTATCATTTTTACTTAATACTCATTTTATTTATATAGCACTTTTTAAAACACAGTTATAATACATGTAGGATACAAACACACATAACTTAAAGTACACAAACAAATACACATACAAATATATGGTACATAGCACACAACCAAAATAAACAATGCATTTCCTGCAGAAAATGTTTGTGAATGCTGAAAAGCTAAATGGCTAAAGCTAAATTGGATTGCTGGCATAATTTCATAAGAAGAAGGAGGAGGAGTACGAAAAGTGTGAATGGTTTTAATTAGTATGCATTTCTTTGAAATGTTGAATAATACCAATAATGTATCAAACAAAAGTGGACTATTTAAAGTATTTATTTTTTTTAAATCATGTCGCTGCACTGAATTGCTCGTGTAAGAAGATGAAGTTGTAGGTAAAGTGGAAATGGTTCTAATTAATAAGAATGTCTTAAAAAAGCAAAAATAATACCAATATATTATGAAAGTTTTTGAAAAAAATAATCATTATAGCATGTTCAAATAAAGTGATGAAAGAGTCATTAATTAGTGCAATACTTACAAAAAGTCATATGGTGAAAGAAGTCAGTAATGCATGTTGAAAAAGTGCTGTAGTATGGCAAAAACAGTGATAAAGATTGATAGCACAAGGGGCGGCTGTGGCTCAGTGCTAGAGCGGTGGCCTGCCAATCGGAAGGTTGGTGGTTTGATCCCTGCCCCTGCAGTCATTGTCAAAGTGTCCTTGGGCAAGACACTGAACCCCGAGTTGCTGCGCATCGGAGTGTGAATGTGTGTGAATGTTTATCTGATGAGCAGGTGGCACCTTGTACGGCAGCCCCGGCCACAGTGTATGAATGTGTGTGAATGGTGAATGTTTCCTGTAGATGTAAAAGTGCTTTGAGCAGTTGTTAAGACTGGAAAAGCGCTATATAAATACAGCACATTTACATAGTATTGTATGTTTAAAAAAGTCATAGTATATGAAAAAGGTTGAAAAAAAGTCATAGTATGGATGCCTGGATAGCTCAGTTGGTAGAGCAGGTGCCCATATATAGAGGTTTTCTCCTCGACCTACAGCGGGCCAGTGTTTGACACCAACCTGCAGCATGTGTGCGACCCGTTGCTGCATGTCATTCCCTCTCTCCCATTTTATATCTTCAACTGTCCTGTCAAATAAAGGCCTTAAAATGCACACAAAAATTCTTTAAGAAAAAAACAAGTCATGGTCAAATAAAGTTATGAAAAGTTATGTCATGGTATTTCCAAAAAGGACACTAAAAATTCATAATATTTTGCACCAAAAAAGTGCTGATAAAAGTCATAGTAAAGCATGTAAAAAAAAGTCACGTGTTGAATGTTGAAAAATGTCCAAAAGTCGTGGATAAGTGATGAAAAAAAATAGAACAGTATGTAAAAAAGTGACAAATAACTCGTAGTGTAGTATGTTGAAAAAGTATGTCGAAAAAAGTATGTCGAAAAAAGTATGTCGAAAAAAGTGATAAAAAAGTGATAAAAAAGTCATAGTATAACATATCAAAAAAGTGATTAAAAGGTTATTGTTTTGTATTTCAAATGAAGTGATTAAAAGCTCATATAGCATTTTGAAAAAAAGTGATTAAAAAGTCCTAGTATAGCATGTGGAATTTTTTTTATCCAAACATGCTGAAAACAGAGTATAAAATGGCAAAAAGTGAAAAGACATGAAAAGTGTGTAGAAAAAGTCATAGTATAGTATGTTGACAAAAGTGATGAAAAAGTCATATTATAGCATGTCAGAAAAAGTGATAAAAATTACATAGTATAGTATGTCAAAAAAAGTGATAAAAAAGTAATAGTATGTCATAAAGTGTTAAAAAAAGTCCTAGTATAGTATATTGAAAAAGTGATTAAATGGTCATAGCATATCAAAAAAAGTAATTGTAGGCAATAGTATGTCAAAAAAAAGTATAGCATGTCGAAAAAAGCGACAAAAATGTCATAATATAGTATGTCGAGAAAAAAAGGATAAAGAAGTCCTAGTATAGTATGTCATAAAAGTGATTAAAAAGACATAGTTCAAGTTTATTTTATGTCAAAAAACGTGATAAAAGGGTCATAGTATAGAATGTTGGAAAAAGTGACAATTGTGTCATTTTATAGTATGTCAAAAAAAGTGATAAAAAGGCGTAGTATATGATGCCTTTTTTGAAAGAAATTGTAAAAAGGTCATGGTGTAGCATTTGGAAAAAGTCATAGTATAGATATAAAAAAAATTATAAAAATGTCATTGTATAGAATGTCTAAAAAATGATTAAATGTATACTATAAAGTGATTAAAGAACAAATAAGTCATGGTATAGTATGTCAAAAATAGTGATAAAAATGTCATAGTATAATATGACTACATTATGACTACAAAAAGTTTCTTTAGGCTATATTGTGTAAAAGAAGGTGATAAAAAAGTGATAGTATAGCATGTCAGAAAAAGTTACAAAAATGTCATAACATAGTCAAAAAAGTATAAATAAGTCATGGTATAGTATGTCGAAAAAAGTGATAAAATGTCAAAATATAATATAACTACATTTTTATAAAAAGGTCATAGTTGGAAAAGTGACAAAAATGTAATTTTATAGTATGTCAAAAAAAGTGATAATAAAGGCTTACTATATATAGTATGTTGAAAAAAAGTGATACAAAAGTCATAGCATAATATTTCCAAAAAGAAACTTAAAAAATTAGTACAGTAGGCAATCCACCAAAAAAGGAATGAAAAAGTCATAGTATAGTGTGTCAAAAAGAGTCTGGAAGAAAATGTAAAAAAACATACAAATTTTACACGTTACAGGTCATAGTATAGCATGTAGAAAAAAAGTCCTGGTTTAGAATGTTGGAAAAAAGTCATAGTACGGTATGTTGAAAACACTGATGAAAAAGTCATAGTATAGCATGTCAAAAAAAGTACTAAAAAAGGCTGAGTATAGTATGTCGGAAAAAAGGTAATTTAAAGGTCATAGCATAGTATTTCCAAAAAGGACATTAAAAAGTCATAGTATGCACCAAAAAAATTGATTGAAAAATCATAGTATAAGATGTTGGAACAACACCGTCATTTTATAGTATGTCGAAAAAAATGATAAAAAAAAGTCATAGTATAGCATGTTGGAAAAATTGACAACAATGTAATTTTATAGTATGTTGAAAAAAGTGTTAAAAAGTTATAAAATGTCGACAAAAGTGATAAAATGTCAAAATATAATATAACTACATTTTTATAAAAAGGTCATAGTTGGAAAAGTGACAAAAATGTAATTTTATAGTATGTCAAAAAAAGTGATAATAAAGGTTTACTATATGTAGTATGTCGAAAAAAAAGTGATAAAAAAGTCATAGCATAATATTTCCAAAAAGGAACTTAAAAAATTAGTATAGTAGGCTATGCACCAAAAAAGGAATGAAAAAGTCATAGTATAGTGTGTCAAAAAGAGTCTGGAAGAAAATGTAAAAAAACATACAAATTTTACACGTTACAGGTCATAGTATAGCATGTAGAAAAAAAGTCCTGGTTTAGAATGTTGGAAAAAAGTCATAGTACGGTATGTTGAAAACACTGATGAAAAAGTCATAGTATAGCATGTCAAAAAAAGTACTAAAAAAGGCTGAGTATAGTATGTCGGAAAAAAGGTAATTTAAAGGTCATAGCATAGTATTTCCAAAAAGGACATTAAAAAGTCATAGTATGCACCAAAAAAATTAATTAAAAAAATCATAGTATAAGATGTTGGAACAACACCGTCATTTTGTAGTATGTCGAAAAAATTGATAAAAAAAGTCATAGTATAGCATGTTGGAAAAATTGACAACAATGTAATTTTATAATATGTCGAAAAAAGTGATTAAAAAGTCATAGTATAGTTTGATAAAAAATTGCAAAAAGGTCATAGTATGGTATGTCAAAAAAAGTGTTAAAAAGTTATAGTATGTCAAAATAATGATTAAACGGTCATAGTAATGAAAAAAATAGTAATTGAAAAAAGTGATAAAAAATCAAAGTATAGTATGTCAAAAAAAGTGATAAAATAAGTCTTTGTACGCTATAGTATGTCAAATAAAAGTTATAAAAAGTCATAGTATAGCATGTCAGACAAAGTTACAAACTTGTCATGATATAGTATGTCAAAAAAAGATAAATAAGTCATAGTATAGTATGTCAAAAAAAGTGATAAAAAGTGTAGGTTTAGTATGTCAATAAAAGTGATTCAATGGTCATAGTACAGTATGTCGAATTAAGTGATTAAAAGGACATTGTACAGCAGATTGAAAAAAGTGATAAAAAATCCATAGTATTGTATAGTCATAGTATGTCGTAAGTCACAACAATGTCATTTTATATTAAGTCAAAAAAAGGGATAAAAAAGTCATAGCATAATATTTCCAAAAAGGACATTAAAAAGTCATAGTATAGTAGGCTATGCACCGAAAAAAGGGATGAAAAAGTCATAGTATAGTGTGTCAAAAAAAAGTGTGGAAGAAAATCATACCACAGAAATTTTACAAGCCCGGACTGGGAATAAAACCAGGGTTGAGAGTATAATTTGTCAATTTGCAACTGCTTGAACCACCACGCCAATATGACCACAACTGACACGAGCGCAAAACAGTCATGGTATCAATTTGCAAAAAGAGTGATAAAGATAATACTGTGTCAAAAAAAATATTGTGTAGTATGTTGACAAAACTGATGAAAAGGTCATAGTATAGCATGTCAAAAAAAGTCCTGGTGTAGAATGTCAGAAAAAAGTCATAGTATAGTATGTCTAAAACAGTGATCAAAAAAGTCACAGTATAGTATCTAAAAAAGTAAAAAAAAAGGCTTATTATAGTATGTTAAAAAAATAATAATTTAAAGGTCCTCAGCATATTATTTCCAAAAAGGACATTAAAAAGTCCTAGTATAGTAGGCTATGCACCAAAAAAGGGATGAAAAAGTCATGTGTAGTATGTCGAAAAAAGGGATTGAAAGGACATAGTATAGCACATCAAAAAAAGTGATAAAAAAGTCATAGTATAGTATGTAAAAACAATTTATGAAAAAAGCATAGTATAGCATGTTGGAAAAAGTGACAATTTCATTTTATAGTATGTCAAAAAAAAAGCCATAGTATACTTTGATAAAAAATTGTAAAAAGGTCATAGTATAGTATGTCGAAAGAATTGTTAAAAACATTACAGTTTATCAAAATAATGATTAAATGGTCATAGTATACTATGTCAGATGAAGTGATTAGAAGGACATAGGAAATCAAAGTATAGTATGGTTAAAAAAGTGATAAAAAAGTCTTTGTAGGCTATAGTATGTCAAGAAAAGTATAGCATATCAGACAAAGTTACAAAAATGTCATGATATGTTATGTCAAAAAGAATAGGGCGTTGGCGTTCGATGTCCGACTGGTGAAACCTCTGGTTCTGACCAGCTGGGCTTTGTACAATCTTTATGAAAGTCATGGAGAGGCTTATGACAATGACTGTGATGCATCCGGGACTGCAGAGCCGGGGGGGCACTGTCACAGGGTGCAGAGCAAGAAGACCGGGATGTACGGGAGGGTTTGATGCGCTACTTGAAAAGCTAAATAAAAACTTTTCTTCGATATATTGTCTTGTTTTTTTGAAGTAACAATGTGCAATATTGGAAACGACACAAAGCCCCTAATAGCCCTTAATATTGAACATTTGAAAAGTGAGAATAGTGCAGAGAGTAGATAATCTGTCGGTGTCTGGTTAGATTTTTTTTTTAAATGTCCCGTTTGTTCCGGACACACACTCAGCACTCTTGTTTGCTAAAAACGCAGTGATCCGACCGACCAGCAGTCTGCAGGTTTCCACGTCACCTTTTGGTATCGCCTCAGCTCGCTTGGAACCTCGACTGAGGTAGTACTAAAAAAAGTACCTGGTAGCAGGTCCCAGGGACTTTTTTTCGTAATGGAAAACCAAAAAAGGCGAGTAGGGTCGAGGCGAGTCGAGTAGATACCACGCAGTGGAAAAGCTCCAATAGTATGTCGAAATAATGATTAAACGGTCATAGTAATGAAAAAATAGTAAGTGAAAAAAGTGATAAAAAAATCATAGTATGTTGAAAAAAGTGATAAAATAAGTCTTTATAGGCTATAGTACATCAAATAAAAGTTGTAAAAAGTCATAGTATAGCATGTCAGACAAAGTTACAAAATTGTCATAATATAGTATGTTGAAAAAAGAAAAATAAGTCATAGTATAGTATGTCAAAAAAAGTGATAAACATGTCGTAGTAAAGTATAAAAATTCTTTTTATAATAAGGTCATGTCGGAAAAATGTCATAGTATAGTGTCAAAAAAGTGATAAAAAGTGTAGGTTGAGTATGTCAAAAAAAGTGATTCAATGGTCATAGTACAGTATGTCGAATTAAGTGATTAAAAGGACATTGAACAGCAGATTAAAAAAAGTGATAAAAAAGTCATAGTATTGTGTAGTCATAGTATGTCATAAGTCACAACAATGTCATTTTATATTAAGTCAAAAAAGGGATAAAAAAGTCATAGCATAATTTCTTTCAAAAAGGAGTTAAAAAAGTCATAGAATAGTAGACCATGCACCTAAAAAGGGATGAAAAAGTCATAGTATAGTGTGTCAAAAAAAAGTGTGGAAGAAAATCACACCACAGAAATTTTCCAAGCCCGGACTGGGAATAAAACCAGGGTTGAGAGTATAATTTGTCAATTTGCAACTGCTTGAACCACCACGCCAATATGACCACAACTGACACGAGCGCAAAACAGTCATGGTATCAATTGGCAAAAAGAGTGATAAAGATAATACTGTGTTAAAAAGTTTATGGTGTAGAATGTCAGAAAAAAAGTCATAGTATAGTATGTCGAAAACAGAGATCAAAAAAGTCACAGTACAGTATCTAAAAAAGTTATAAAAAAGGCTTGCTATGTTGAAAAAAGTAATTTAAAGGTCCTAGCATAGTATTTCCAAAAAGAACATTAAAAAGTCCTAGTATAGTAGGCTATGCACCAAAAAATTGATGAAAAAGTAATTGTGTAGTATGTCAAAAAAAGGGATTGAAAGGACATAGTATAGCACATCGCAAAAATGTGATAAAAAAGTCATAGTATAGTATGTAAAAACAATTTATGAAAAAAGTCATGGTACAGCATGTTGGAAAAAGTGACAACAATTTCATTTTACAGTATGTCAAAAAAAAGCCATAGTGTACTTTGATAAAAAATTGTAAAAAGGTCATAGTATAGTATGTCAAAATAAAGATTAAATGGTCATAGTATACTATGTCGAATGAAGTGATTAGAAGGACATAGGAAATCAAAGTATAATATGTTTAAAAAAGTGATAAAAAAGTCTTTGTAGGCTATAGTATGTCAAAAAAAGTATAGCATATCAGACAAAGTTACAAAAATGTCATAATATATTATGTCAAAAAAGGATAAATAAGTCATGACAATATTATTATAAAAAGGTCATAGTATAGCATGTCGGAAAAAGTCATAGTATAGTATGTTGAAAACAATTATAAAAATGTCATAGTATAGTATGTCAAAAAAAGTGATAAAAAGTAATAGTATGTCATAAAAGTGATAACAAAGTCATAGTATAGTATATTGAAAAAGTGATTAAATGGTCATAGTATAGTGTCTTGAACCAAGTGATTAAAAGTACACAGTAAAGCATATCAATACAAAAAGTAATTGTAGGCTATAGTATGTCAAAAAAAAGTATAGCATGTCAGAAAAAGCGACAAAAATGTCATAATATAGTATGTCGAGAAAAAAAGGATAAAGAATCCTATTATAGTATGTCAATAAAAGTGATTAAAAACATGTTCAAGTTATTTTATGTCAAAACGTATAAAGAGTCATAGTTAGACCGCTGGTAAAGTGACAATGTGGTCATTTTATAGTATGTCAAAAAAAGTGATAAAAAGGCGTAGTATATGATGCCTTTTTTGAAAGAAATTGTATAAAGGTCATGGTGTAGCATGTTGGAAAAAGTCATGGTATAGGAGGTAAAAGAAAGGTTGTACTGTGTGTCAATGTATGATGTATGATGAGTATGAGTAATAAATTAAGTAGTAAATGAATGGAGTAAATGAGTAGTACATGAAGTATGTCTCAAAAAGTAATAAATAAAAAACGATATGAATAGTATGTTGAAAAAAAGTAATTTAAAGGTCATAGCATAGTATTTCCAAAAAGGACATTGAAAAGTGTAGTAGGCTACGCAGGGAGGAAAAAGTCATTGTATAGGGATTTTCACTGACAATCCAGAGTTGGGACCAGGAGGAAGAGTCACAGTCTAACACACTTCTCTGCCCTTCTATTTCAGCAGTTACCAACCCAAAACCCTTCGCAGAGTCGCAGTCTAACACACTTCTCTGCCCTTCTATTTCAGCAGTTACCCACCCAAAACCC
>NC_045745.1:27979644-27979988 GCF_008692095.1 Etheostoma spectabile
TGCAGTCTAACACACTTCTCTGCCCTTCTATTTCAGTAGTTACCCACCCAAAACCCTACGCAGAATCCCAGTCTAACACACTTCTCTACTCCTCCATTCCAGGAGTTACTTAGTCAAAACCCCATAGTGACGGTGTCTGCGAGTCCATCAAAATTATTCAAATCAACGGTAAACAAAAGAGGAGCTGTGCACGAAAACCTCATAACAATTAAAACCACAAGTGCAATTGTGCAAAAGAATAGGAGAATTAAATGTGGACTCTTAAACATCAGATTTCTTTCTTCTAAAGGTGTACTAGTAAATGCATTAATATCAGATTCTAATATTGATTTATTTTGTCTTAC
>NC_045745.1:27979998-27980320 GCF_008692095.1 Etheostoma spectabile
CTGGGTGATGGAGAATGTTAGTCTAAATGAATCCACCCCTCCCAGTCATATTAATACTAACATTCCTCGAGGCACAGGCCGAGGAGGTGGAGTTGCAGCTATCTTCTACTCGTCTACTAATCAGCTCTAAACCTAAACTATATTATAACTCATTTGAAAATCTTGTTAGTCTTTCACACCCAAGTTGGAAATCCCTGCAACCAGTTCTATTTGGTATAGTGTACCGAGCACCTGGTCCATCCTCTGAATTCTTATGTGAGTTTGCAGAGTTTTTGCCAAATTTAATACTTAAAACGGACAAAGTTCTTATTGTAGGGGATTT
>NC_045745.1:27980330-27980517 GCF_008692095.1 Etheostoma spectabile
GTGGACGATGAGAATGATAGCCTTAGTACTGCTTAGTACTTTATCTCTCTTTTAGATTCTATAGGCTTCTCTCAAAGTGTTCATAAACCGACTCGCCGTTTTAACCACACCCTCGATCTTGTTCTGGTATATGGTGTTGAAATTGAACATTAAATAGTGTTCCCACAGAATCCCTTTTTATCTGACC
>NC_045745.1:27980527-27980767 GCF_008692095.1 Etheostoma spectabile
TTTGATAACTTTTGAGTTTATACTGCTGAACTACACGCCATCAGGCAAAAACTTCTATACAAGATGTCTATCTGATGGTGCTATAGCTAAATTTAAGGGTGTGGTTGCATCAGCCTTTAATTAATTTCCAAGTCACAAAGTAACGGAGGACACCTATGCTAATTTCAGTCCCTCCCAAATTGATCATTTTGTTGGTAGTGCTGCAGGCTCGCTGCAAATGACACTCGACTCTGTTGCCCC
>NC_045745.1:27980777-27981029 GCF_008692095.1 Etheostoma spectabile
AAGATAATAAAACCAAGACGGTTAGCTCCATGGTATACCACTGAAACTAATTAAACTAACTAAATTAAAGCAAACATTGCAGAAACTTGAGAAGATTTGGCGTCCCAAAAAACTGGAAAATTCTCGTTTACTTTGGCAAGATAGTCTTAAAACTTATAGGAAGGCCCTCCGCAATGCAAGAACAGCGTACCACTGGTCATTAATAAAGGAAAATAGGAACAACCAAAGGTTTCTTTTCAGCACTGTAGCCAG
>NC_045745.1:27981039-27981154 GCF_008692095.1 Etheostoma spectabile
GGTCACAGCTCTATTGAGCCAAGTAGTAACGACTTTATGAGATTCTTCAATGCTAAAATTATGACTATTAGAAGCAAAATTCACCAAGGCCTGCCTTTAACTGGCACTGACTTAT
>NC_045745.1:27981164-27981523 GCF_008692095.1 Etheostoma spectabile
AGGAACCTTAGAAACAGCTGTAAAATCAGATATATAAGCCCAGCCTTGATCCAGATGTTTTAGCCAACTATAGACCTACAGTGTATCCAACCTTCCATTTCTCTCTAAGATTCTTAAGAAATCAGTCGCCAAACAGCTGTGTGACTTTCTGCATAGCAACAGCTTATTTGAGGATTTCCAGTCAGGATTTAGAGTTAATCATAGCACAGAGACAGCACTTGTAAAAAATTGCTAATGACATCTTGATTGCATCAGACAAAGGACTTATCTCTGTACTGGTGTTATTAGATCTTAGTGCTGGATTTGATACCATTGACCATCATATCCTATTACAGAGATTGGAACATTTAATTGGCATT
>NC_045745.1:27981534-27981760 GCF_008692095.1 Etheostoma spectabile
TCTAAGCTGGTTTAAGTCTTATTTATCAGATCGATCTCAGTTTGTACATGTTAACGATAAATCCTCCATGCAGGCCAAAGTTAGTCATGGAGTGCAACAAGGATCGGTCCTATCCTGTTCACTTTATATATGCTTCCTTTAGGCAATATTAACAAAAAACACTCCATAAACCTTCATTGTTATGCAGATAATACTCAATTATATCTATCGATCAAGCCAGATGAAA
>NC_045745.1:27981770-27982035 GCF_008692095.1 Etheostoma spectabile
AGCTAAACTTCAAATGTGCCTTCAGGATGTTAAAATCGGGATGACCTGTAATTTTCTAATGTTATAAACTGAAGTTATTGTTCTGGGGCCCTAGCACCTCCGTGAAGCATTATCCAAAGAGATTGTTACTCTGGATGGCATCACCCTGAACTCCAGCACCACTGTGAGGAATCTTTGAGCTATCTTTGATCAGGACATGTCGTTTAATTCTCACATTAAGCAAATTTCAAGGACCGCCTTTTTTCAACTACGTAATATTGCAAAA
>NC_045745.1:27982045-27987529 GCF_008692095.1 Etheostoma spectabile
AGGAATATCCTGTCTAAAAATGATGCAGAAAAACTAATCCATGCATTTGTTAGTTCTAGGCTGGATTACTGCAATTCTTCATTATCAGGCTGCTTGAAAAAGTCCATAAAGACTCTTCAGCTAATCCAGAATGCTGCTGCACGTGTTATGACAGGAACCAGGAAAAAAGATGACATCTCTCCTGTTTTATCTTCTCTGCATTGACTTCCTGTAAAATCCAGAATAGAAGTTAAAATCCTTCTTCTCACCTACAAAGCTCTTCATGGTCAGGCATCATCTTATCTTAAAGAGCTCGCAGTACCTTACTGCCCCAAAAGAGCACTGAACTCCCTGAATGCAGGGTTACTTGTGGCTCCTAGAGTCTCTAAAAGTAGAATGGGAGCCAGAGCGTTCAGCTATCGGGCTCCTCTCCTGTGGAACCAGGTTCCCGGAGTCTTGTGCGCTCTCGTCCCTCCCCTGTCTCCTCCTATCGCTTCCTTCGGGTGTTTCTGGCTCAAAAATCTGCGGTTGGCGTCCCCTGCTGCCTCCATGTTCCTGCTCGACACCCTCTGCTACAATTCTCCATGTCTCTCGGTCTGTCTGTCTGTGTCTCTTTCTCTTACCCCTAAACGGTCGAGGTAGATGACCGCCCACCCTGAGCCATGGTTCTGCTCAAGGTTTCTGCCTCTTAAAGGAAGTTTTTCCCGTGCCTCTGTTGCCTAGTGCTTGCTCTTGGTGGGTACTGTTGGATTTCTGTAAATAACATCAGAGTACGGTCTAGGCCTGCTCTTTATGGAAAGCGCAGTGAGATAACTATTGTTGTGATTTAGCGCTATATAAATAAAACTGATTTGAATTGAATTGAATAGTGTGTCGAAAAAAGTCTGGAAGAAATGTTCACACACATGAGGAATTAAACCAGGGATCAGAGTAACATGTGCCTAATTGCAGCTGTGGGAACCACTATAACAACATGACCACAACAGAAACATAATAAAAACATAATATAAAATGGGAAAAACAGTGATAAAGCCATTAAATAGGTTCGAAAAAGTAATTGTGTATTATGTTGAAAAAAGTGATAAAGAGGTCATTTGGCAAAAAAATGATTAAAAAGTCAGTGTATCGTGTTGTGGGTAGCAGGGGAAAGAGGACCAAGATGCAGGTTGGCTGGTGAACACTGGATAATTTATTAAAAAAACAACAGGAGGAATCCACAAGGGAAAAAAACAGTCCAAAGAAAAACCACAGAATTTAGTTGTACCTTAACTTTGACCTGCATGTTGGCTAGATTTTATATATTTCTTTGACACACTACAACCTTTTTGATCACTTTTTTTGATTTCATATATATTTTTTTGACACACTATACTATGACTTTTTGATCACTTTTGTCAACATACTACATAATAACTAATTTAATATATTAATATATATAATAACTTTATATTGCAGATTTATATAAAATAAAATCGACTATATATATATATATATATATATTATTATATATATATATAATATAAATTATATATTATATTATGTGTAGGGTAGTGGAGTGAGGATTGGACCCAAAGCCAGAGATGAGGACGGCAGCAGGTAGGCGGGGTTCAACAGGAGTTTATTAGCAAGAACTTAAGGCAAACACAGGGGCAACAGTGGCTGGCAAATCAGGAACAAAAACGAAGAAAAAGTCCCACATGGAAAAAATCCAGAAACTGGTCCGGGGAAGCCAAAACAAAGACAAGAAACTGCACAAGGAACAACAGATAAACTCAAGGGAAGCGCGACACAACTCTCACGAAGACTGAGTAAACAGGCAGGCAGACGAACAGGACTTCATACGGCATGGGACAAACATCTGGCACAAGACAAGGGAAACACAGAGGTTAAGTACAGAGGTAACGAGGTAATGGGGAACAGGTGAGACATCAGGTGAACCACATCAGGGCGGGGCTGGACAATCAGACAAACAAAGTGAAGCTAGACAAGACAAGACAGGAAACCAACCCATTAGACAATAAAACAGGAAGTAGAACAAACAGGCACAGGAAAACACAAGACAGGACCAGCCACATAAGACCAGAGAGAAAACAAAGACAAAAACACAAGGAGGCCAAAGAAAAGGGTAAAATGAACCCAAACAAAACCCCAAACCACAACAGAACCCCCCCCCAAAGACAGATCCCAGATGTCAAAACCAAACAAAAACCCAAAAGAGAACAAAAAGCAACCCAGAGCGGGCGGAAGACACCGGGAAAGAGGGGACCGAGGGACGGGGAATCCAGGGGGCCAAAGGCACCAGGAACAGTGGCAGACAGGGAGCACAGGGGACAAAGACAAAGGGGGGCCAGAACAGAGAACAAGGAAGGGAACGAGTGAGGGACCGGGAAGGAGAGAGGGACTGGAAGGAGGGAGCGAGAGAGGGACTGGGTTATGCGAGGGACCAAAGGAGAGAAGATCGAGGAGGGACAAAGGGTAGGGACACAGGGAGAGAACGACAGAGAGCAATATTGACGCTAAAGGGACTGACACAAACAGACACATCAAAAGAGAGAAAATACGACAGAGAGAGACAGACAACAAACAAAGCGAGAGGTACATAGAGAAGAAGACAGACAGAGGGATACAAAGAGATAGAGGGGAAACGACATAGAGAGCAGGACCGACAGGGAGAGATATACACACCCAAACAGACAGAAGAAAGGGAGAGCTAGAAAGACAACGAACAGAAAGAGAGAGAGAGACACACACAAACAAGGCTGACAAAAATAGAAAGCAAGAGAGACGAGTAACCGGGAAGGGGCGAGGATGAAGACAAGAGAGGGAGAGGAATAGAGAAAGGAAGCAGAGACGCGACCAAGGGCAGGAACAGCGCGGCACAGAGAAAAGGGCGAAAACACAGAGGTTGAGACGAACTGGGGAAACTGAGAGGCACAGGGAGAGTCACCCACACAAACAAGCAGAAAAAAGGGACAGAAACCAGAGAGCAGGATGGACACAGGGAAAGAGAAAGACACCCACACAAAACAAACGAAAGAAAACGGGAGAGAGGGACACATTGAGGGACTGGGCGAACGGAGAGGGAGGCAAAGAGACGGACAACGGAATCGAAAGAGAGCGAGACAGGCAAAGGACAGAGAGGGACGCGGAGGGTCAGACAGACAAACAAAGGGAAAGAGGAAAACGCAGGGAGGTAGGGGCAGGGAGTGAAACACAGAAAGAGATAAGGGAGCGGGACAGACAGGGACCAAAGGAGAGAGGGAAAAAACAACAACAGTGAGACCAGGCAACCAGAAGGAAGACGGAACGGGAGATACACAGAGAAGACAGACAGGGAGCAAAAAGGAGACAGAGCAAGAAGACTGGGGACAGAATGAGACGTGACTAGACCAAAGAGAGGGACAAAACGAGGGAGATACCAACACATGGACAGGAAAAAAAAAAAAAAAAAAAAAACGAGACAGGTGGGGGACAGAGAGCAGAGGGCCACCAGAGAAGCCAGAAGAATGATGATGGTTTAGCCACAACACAAAAAAAACAAAAAAAAAAAAAGGCAAAACATCAAGAGAGGGCTGACAGCAAACACTGTAAGGAACGACAGGCTCTTAAGACATAACTCATGTAGATGCATATATAAACATACAGGATCCCGGTAAATATAGATATACACACAGACAGTAATGAAGTAATGACTAGAGTTGTGGAGCCCGTACTGGTCATACAAACAGATAAATCAAGAGAGACATACACACGTTTACCATTTTCTCTCCCTAAAAACACGCACGAACCAACCAAACAGAAGGCTCTCTGGATTTAGAAGCGAAACACTACACTAGACTAGAAAGAAGAAGAACAACAGACAGTCACATTTCTGGAACAACTGTCATGATCTCATAAGTTCTCACCTGATCAACTGTGTCCATACAAAGCAGGGGAGACACTGACCCAGGGACAAAGAGAAACAAACAGAAAAAGGGAGTAATATACAGAGACACAGGGAGTATGGGTGACTAACGAACACTGGGACCGGAGATAGACCAAGGAAAGGGCATTACGAGGCGCGAGGGGATGTACAAGGGTGCCCACGAGAGGGCGCACTAGGGACCCAAGAGCGGGTATACCGACGTTCTCCACGAGAGGGCGCCAGACGTAGCCCACGGAAAAGCCCGCTAGAGGGCGCACGAGGAGCACGAGGAATACGAGAAGGCCTCCAGAGAGGGACGCGAAGAAGCCCACGGGAGGGCGCACGGAAAAGCCCAGCAGAGGGCGCACGAGGAGCACGAGAAAGCCTACGGAGAGGCACACGAGGGATACAAAAAAGCCCATGGGGGGGCGTAGTAGGAATCACACTGGGGGACGGGCTAGACTCGGAACAAACAGGTGGGACAGACGCGGTCATAAACGGGACGGACAGCATGGAGACAGGCGGGTCGGGCTCAGGGACAATTTTGGGTGGGACAACAGACGTACTGGTTGTGTGGGCAATTTTGGATA
The DNA here is from genome assembly GCF_008692095.1 of Etheostoma spectabile. Lineage (NCBI taxonomy): Eukaryota > Metazoa > Chordata > Actinopteri > Perciformes > Percidae > Etheostoma > Etheostoma spectabile. The sequence goes on from NC_045745.1 coordinate 27,986,519, forward strand.
AGGCGGACGCAGGGACAGGAAGGAAGACAGGGACAGGAACGGTTACGGGAACAGAGACAGTGACCGGGACAGGGACAAAGACTGGGACAGAGACAAACACAAACACAGGGACTGAGACAAGCACGGGGACAGACGGAGACACAGGGATAAGCACTGGGACAGGGATACGCACCGGGACAGAGACAGGGACAGGAACGGACACAGTGACGGGGACAAAGACAGAGACAGGGACGGATATAAGACTAGGGGGACTAGGGCTAGGAGAGACAAAAACACGGGGGACAGGGGTTCCTGAGGGCCTGGGATTAACGCCAGGACCTGAGGAAGCCAGGGGAACGGGTTCCGGGGAACCCCTAGAACCGGGACCAGGGGGACCCCGGGAGCCAATGCCCAGAAAGGGCAGAGACCCAGATACAGGCTGGGGGTCGGGGGCACCGATCATCGACCGAGGGCCACAAACGTTGGCCATCGGCCGGGGGCCGGGGCCACCGAGCACCAGCCGGGGGTCAGGGTTGTCGGGTCTCTGGTTAGGGTCGGGTGGTCCGGTCAGTCGGTTAGGGTCAGAGAGTTCGGTCGGCCGGTCTGGAGGTCCGGTCGCCCGGTCGGGGTCAGGGGGCCCAGTAGGCCGGTCTGGGTCAGGGGGTCCGGTCGGTGGGTCAGGGTCTGTGGGGACGGTTGGCCCGTCTGGGTCTGGGGGGCCGGTCGGCCCGTCTGGGTCTGGGGGGCCGGTCGGCCGGTCTGGGTCTGGGGGGCCGGTCGGCCGGTCTGGGTCTGGGGGGCCGGTCGGCCGGTCTGGGTCTGCAGCTGGCGACTGGGTGACTGCGGCGACTCCCAGGGAGGACTGTCCAGTAAACACTCCCTGGGAATCAGTCTTAGCTGGCGCTGGCAGGGGGTCCGCCTTGTCGGCGGCAGCAGTCGGCAGCTGGGGATCCGGCTCGGCGGCGGCAGCAGTCGGCGGCTGGGGGTCCGCCTCGGCGGCAGCAGTCGGTGGCTGGGGGTCCGGCTCGGCGG
>NC_045745.1:27987629-27990129 GCF_008692095.1 Etheostoma spectabile
TATATTTTATGTAAATAAACTTAAATGTTTCTAATATTTTGTAGGCTATATTTCACAAATATTTACCTAATCTTCCAGCCAGTTAGAACTCTGACAAATTATTATAATGATATAATCCAAAGCCACGTAAGCAGCTGTGTACTTCAAAAACTGGGGCTATACTCAAATATTTATTTTTAAAAAAGTTGCACTTTGCATTGCCCTTTTATATTACCATTTACAATGTTCAGAGATCCTCACAGAGCCGGTTGTAAAGCTACATGTGTATATGTACGTATTTTATATACAATGTTTTATCTGTGCATAGTAGTCAAATGATTATGTTTACCTTGATCAGCTTTGTTGTACTTGTTTTTAGCCATATGCCCATTTCTATTCTTTTGAGAGAAACAAAAAGCCGGAGTCTTAGCGTCACTGTCCACGTTCGGACACCACCCGCTGCTATTGGCCATATCCGGACACTTCCGACGTGACGCACTTTCCGGTCTTTTCGCGGTACTTTTAATTTACAATCATCGCCCAAACTGTAAGTACAATTGATTTATACCCATCAAACAATCTATGTATGGATTTTCGTGAATGTACACGGACATTTACATGTCTAATTAGTATATGAAAGTGACTTTGATGAGGGAAAGTAGTAAGAACGCTCGGGCGACGCTCTTTCACTCAAAAATGTTTATATTTTTACTGTACTGCTGATATGATTTAGCGTTAGCATGAGTGTGCATTTTTTTTGCTAGCTTTAACACGGCTCTGTCAAGGCAGTACGTATGTTTATAAGCCCAGCAACATCAAGTTTATTCATATATTAGCTATCAACTGCATGTGTGTAATAGAGAGGGGGATATTGTGTTAAAAGCCAGTAGTGGTAAATGTGGTTATAACTTTATAGCTAGATTAACCTTCAATATAGCTAGCTATTGCTTATATAGACAAAGATTGAATGTTATTTGGAGCAAAATGTTTGTAACTCAGTTAGCTTACTCTTATTTTTGGCTGCATAAAAGAAAGAAAAGTGAGTCAGAAACGTCAGGAATAAAGACAGAGACAGAAGCAGAATAAAGACAGAGACAGAAGCAGAATAAAGACAGAGACAGAAGCAGAAAAAGAGGAGAGAAGAGAAAAGGAAAAAAAAAGAAAAATAGTTTAAAAAAGCAGTTCCACCAAACAAGGTAGGCTGTGTGTGTGTGTGTCAAAGATTTAATGTTATTTAGAGTTCAATGTTTGTAACTCAGTTAGCTTACTCTTGTTCTTGTTCTTGGCTGCATAAGAAAGAAAAGATAAGTCAGTCAGAAAAGTCAGAAATAAAGACCGAGACAGAAGCAGAAAAAGAGAGGGGAGAAGAGAAAAGGAAAAAAAAGAGGAACGTATAAAAAAAGAAGTTGCCACCAAACAAGGTAGGCTGTCTCTGTGTGTGGTGTCTCTGTGTGTGTGTGTGTGTGTGTGTGTGAGAGAGAAAATTGTATTTCCTTTACAGGAGCAACAGGATGCCCAAAGAAAAGGTGGTTGAAGGTAAGTATTTTTTGTTCATGTAATGCGACAATTCTACATTTTAGCAACCATATTATTAAACAAGATATGACATGCCTAACCTAATTTGAATTTGAGTGTATTTCTAACAAGAACATGTACGTGCATTTGCAGATGCCAACATCAGGCAGATGAGGAAGAGGGAGAGGAAGACCAAAAAGTGGACCCAAGCGGCCATGGACCAGGCCAAGCAGGAGGTGGAAGCAGGCAGGCTCTCTCTACGGCAGGCAGCCATGGAGTTTGGGGTCCCTAAGTCCAGCCTGAGTGACCGAGTCAGTGGAAGAGTGGCCTCCGATTTTTCCATCTGTCGGAGGTCACTCCTTGCCCATGCAGATGAAGACTCCCTGGTGGAGTACTGTTTGTACTCTGCTCTGCATGGGTTTCCACTGACGAAGCCTCAGGTCTGGCCCACGCTCTGGCCATCTACAACCTCCGCCACCAGGATGCGCCGAAGAACGCGCTTGGCCAGACGTGGTGGATTAACTTCAGAGAACGGCAGAAACATCGCCTAACATCCAGGATCCCAGACTTCATTGACCGTGGGAGGGCATCCTGTGCTAAGAGGGGGCCCATCCAGGACTATTTCAGGCTCCTCACCACCACCATGGAGGAGCATGTGCTGAGGGAGAAACCCCGTCAGATTTATAACTGCGACGAGACGGGGTTTCAGCTGGACTCGAACAGAAGGAACGTCATCGTGCCCCGGGGGGCAAAGCATGCATACAGGCAGGCCCAGGGAACGAGGGAGCACATCACCGTCCTGGCCTGCCTGAACGCGGCTGGGGAGGATATCCCCCCATTTATTATTTACAAGGGGGGATATCCAGGGGGCCCCTACAATAAAGTAGGGGTTCCCAATGCCCTCTACGGGAAGTCGCAGGCAGGGTACATAGACAGTGAGCTGTTCAGGAAGTGGTTTGTCGGGCATTTCCTTAAGTTTGCCACCCAGGAGCGCCCGCTGCTGCTG
>NC_045745.1:27995129-28007410 GCF_008692095.1 Etheostoma spectabile
GAAACTGTACAATTTATGTGGTGAATTTGTATATGTATACATATATACACACAGTATATATACACATTATATATATACATATTATATACATATAAACTGTATACACATATATACACATATATACACACACATATATATATATACATATATATATACATACACATATATACATATATACACATATATATATATATATATATATTTATATTATATATATATATACATACATTATATACACTTTTATACAGTATATACACTACCGGACAAAAGTTTGGGCTCACTTAGAAATTTCCATTGCACTCCATTATAGACAGAATCCCAGCTGAGATCAGTTGCATTGTTTTTTTAACCAGTGCAGCAGTTTTCAGATTACATTATGTGCTTACATAATTGCAAAAGGGTTCTCCAATGTTTTTCTAGATAGTTTTTTTAAATTATATCAGATTATTAAAAGGAATGTGCCTTTAGAACATTGGATGAATAGTTGCTGAAAATGGGTAATGTAGATATTGCATTAAAGTTCAGCCCCCCACTCAGATCAGCTGGTATTCTGTCTATAATGGAGTGGTATGGAAATTTGTAAGTGACCCCAAACTTTTGACCGGTAGTGTATATATGTATATACTGTATATATATATAGGACCAGATGTAGGCATATGCTTCTGTCATCCTGATTTCATCCCCAGATTTTGAAGTGTGGTACAACCCCTATCTACTCCAGTCCCAACTCATTAACTACAGGGTGCTACCTGTTTTACCCTCATGTTGTCCTCGGGTCAAATTGACCCGTTTTCCTATATCAATGTTCTTTTTAATTACCAAAATAACATGATTGATTCCACACAACGCTCTTTGGCAAGTACAAATCTCAACTTTCATTCATTTTGGGACGTCTATTCAATTTTATAGGATTTGGAGAAAAAAAACATGAAGTGTTTTTGAAAAGTATGAGTAAAAGTTGACATATTCAAGTCTGTGATTATCCATCAACATACAAATTCCAAAAATAACTGTAAAACTAAATTTAATAAGTTAGTGTTACGTAGTGTTAAAACATTTTAAAAAGTGACTAACATTGAAAAAAGTGTTGAAAAAGGTACATAAGCATAAGAAAAAGTTAAAAACATTTATGAAAAGCATCAACAAAATTTGATTGTTGATTTTCAATTTTGACGGGAAGACAACACAAGGGTTAAAAAGTGTATGGGTGCTACACATCTGAACTGGTATTTGTAATAGCATGATCTCCTTTTAGCCAACAATGCATAAACAAAACCCATAAATATATCATAGTCTTTGACTTCAGAACCTAATTGGTGCTACAGCAATCATGACTAAGTAACTGAATAATTAGTTTTGGACTCCAGAGCAGAAATTAAAGAGATACAGAGTATTCAGAAAGCAGCTAATAATGACATTTTTTCTTCACCTGGAATAAAGTCTAATCCCTTACACAACATGTTTGCTGATCGTAGTTCCTAGTTTCTATCCTGGTTTCTGTAGTGGAGGCCATGCTGAATAGACCATTCATGCTGCTGTTGCCATGGATTCACCGATCGAGGAAACACAGACAGAGAAGCCATGTGTTAAGATCAAAGCGTGACCTTCTGACTCTCAGCGTAGATGTCACACAGAAACGCTGAGGCTGCTAGCCTCCGGCTATGTGCAGAACGAGGGGCAAAGCAGGTCCCGCTTTTTTTTGTCTTTCTTTATAGTCTCTCAAACAAGGTGTCTCCATCTCTATTTATTTTAATTCATCCACTGAAACACCACAAGGAATCCATTGAGGTCCACATGTGAGTAGAGCAGTGCAACCATACCTGGACTGTAACAAATGACATGAATCTTATAACATGTGCCTTAATTTTCACTTCATTGACAAGGATTTAGAAAATTTGTGTTTTCCTGTAGCTACAAGGATCATATCAGGGATGAGGGAGATGGACTGACAATGGCTGTAGGTGTACTCTCTATCTCATTCTGTTGGGATACACGGGAAAGGTTTCAGATGCGAACACCAACGGTAGAGTGAATTGGCAGCGTTTATTTGAAAGCACAAGGAGAGCCAACGGGTAGGAGGTGCAGTGAAGTCACGGTTAGAGGTGTGCCAGATGATAGTGTGCCGGGGAGTAGACAGGGCGGACAGACAGGTTGGTGGACAGGAGCAAACAGGCAAGAGAGTCTATGTGATGGCAGGCGGGCAGGCAGCGAATACAAGCACGGAGTGAACTGTGGCAGACGCAGAACAGGGGCCTGTTGCATGAAACCAGGATAAGGGATTAAGCCGGGATATTCAAGTTATCCTGGATGAATTTAGCTTTGACTCGGTTGCACGAAAACAAGATTGAATTAAACCCAGCCAAGTAACCATGGGGATTATTCTTACGGCTAGCCTGGTCCAGAGCAGGCTAACAGCCAGGCTAAGATTAATCCTGGAGTCTCATGTGTCAAATCAGCTGCTGTCTGATCCGAAATAAACGGTTTAACAGTTATTTAGTTGTCTCTGCATTAGTTGCTTTTATTTTTATTAACATGTATTACATGTCACTGTTGTTGTCATGAGTTTGATTTAAACCCTACCATAGCAGTTGTTTAGATGGTTAGAAATGGTTGCACTGGCACCCAGATGCGGAGTGGCAATAGGGAGAGTCAGGACTTTTCCTGGTGTGACGGTAGTGTGTTGAGGCTGCCTGGCATGCGGCCGGTCCACTTCTGGGCTATTGGCCTTTGGAATTAAAATAGTCCCCTCATCATCAATACCCTCACCAACATCACACATGTATTTACAATCCATTATTCATTCACAAATAAAATCGGGTCCTTAAAAGGTTGGATTTTCCACTTTTTTTTTTAAGATCAATTTCCAAAAGATTTTTTTGATTCCTCTTTTTAATCAACTTTAGCATGGGTGTGTAAACTTATGCAAGCCACTGTATATATGTACTGTGTGTATGCTCATGTATAGCTTAGTCTACATTTAGGCACCAACAACTTACTTGTTAATTTATTACAGCAAGTGAATGCAGATTGTTAAATTGGTCAGATTTTAAAATATATAATAAATATCATGAAATAATTTATTTAGGCTATGCCTTGTTGCCTAGACCTGCCAACAAATGCATGTTAGAAGAACCCCTCCCCCCCCCACACACCACACACACTTTTTAGTTTAGCCCTGGAGACACTACTGACCTCAATCAAGCCTCCTCAGAATCAGCTGTGCTCTCTCTCTCTCTCTCTCTCTCTCTATCTCTCTCTCTCTCTCTCTCTCTCTCTCTCAAAATTGAATGAATTGAATGAATGATATACTGGTACAATAGCATTAACAGTGACACTATCATATTTAGGGACTGATATTGTTTTAAGAGAGAAAGCAGGCCATATAATAGTAAACAATAGAGAGCTTGGCTACCTTACTAGGAGAGCTAATTCTTGTATTTCACATGTTTACACTAGCTAGACTATTGTCTATAACTAAATATTCTTTATCTTTACCTCAAGTAAATGTAGCTAAAGTGAAGCAAGTAAAAGTCGTTAACAACTTACAATTTCACTCTGTATCACTGTGTAGTACATAGACTGTGTGTTATGGGCCTACAGTCTATGGTGCGTTAACAAGTCCAGACCAAAGATTTGTGACGAGACAAGATAAATCCTGCAACTACTTGCAACCATAGACTGTATATTAACAGCTACATGCAACTATAGACTGTATATTAACAGCTACATGCAACTATAGACTGTATATTAACAGCTACATGCAATCATAGATGTATATTAACATCCATCCATCTCCATCCATCCATCTTCGACCGCTTATCCGGTGTGGGTCGCGGGGGCAGCAGCTCAGTAGGGGGCCCCAAACTTCCCTTTCCAGAGCCACATCAACCAGCTCCGACTGGGGGATCCCGAGGCGTTCCAGGCCAGGTTTGAGATATAATCTCTCCACCTAGTCCTAGGTCTTCCCCAGGGCATCCTCCCAGCTGGACGTGCCTGGAACACCTCCCTAGGGAGGCGCCCAGGAGGATCCTTACCAGATGCCCGAACCACCTCAACTGGCTCCTTTCGACGCGAAGGAGCAGCGGCTCTACTCCGAGCTCCTCTCGGACGACTGTGCTTCTCACCCTATCTCTAAGAGGACGCCAGCCACCCTCCTGAGAAAACCCATTTCGGCCGCTTGTACCCTGGATCTCGTCTTTCGGTCATGACCCAGCCTTCATGACCATAGGTGAGGGTAGGAACGAAAATTGGCCGGTAGATCGAGAGCTTTGCCTTCTGGCTCAGCTCTCTTTTCGTCACAACGGTGCGATAAACAGAATGTAATACCGCACCAGCTGCTCCGATTCTCCGACCAATCTCACGCTCCATAGTCCCTCACTCGCGAACAAGACCCCAAGGTACTTAAACTCCTTCACTTGGGGTAAGGACTCACCCTACCGAAGAAAGCACTCCATCGGTTTCCTGCAGAGAAACCATGGCCTCAGATTTAGAGGTGCTGATCCTCATCCAGCCGCTTCACACCTCGGCTGCGAACCGATCCAGAGAGTGCTGAAGGTCACAGACCGATGATGCCATCAGACCACATCATCTGCAAAAAGCAGCGATGAGATCCAAGCCCACCAAACTGCAACCCTCCCCGCCCCGACTACGCCTCGATATCCTGTCCATAAATATTATAAACAGGATTGGTGACAAAGCGCAGCCCTGGCGGAGGCCAACCCTCACCTGGAACGAGTCCGACTACTGCCGAGAACCCGGACACAGCTCTCGCTTGGTCATACAGAGATTGGATGGCCCTAAGAAGGGACCCCCTCACTCCATACTCCCGCAGCACCTCCCACAGTTTCTCCGGGGGACCGGTCATACGCCTTCTCCAGACCACAAAACACATGTAGACTGGTGGGCATACTCCCAGGCTCCTCCAGGATCCTTGCGAGAGTAAAGATCTGGTCCGTTGTTCCACGACCAGGACGGAATCCGCATTGTTCCTCTTCAATCAGAGGTTCGACTATCGCCGAACCCTCCTTTCCAGCACCTTGGAGTAGACTTACCAGGGAGGCTGAGAAGTGTGATACCCCTGTAATTGGACACACACCTCTGGTCCCCCTTTGAAGGGGGAACCACCACCCCAGTTTGCCACTCCTTCGGCACTGTCCCAGACTTCCACGCAATGTTGAAGAGGCGTGTCAACCAAAGACAGCCCCTCCACACCCAGAGCCTTCAGCAATTCTGGACGGATCTCATCAATCCTGGGGCTTGCCGCTGTGGAGTGTTTGACTACCTCAGCGACCTCCACAGGAAAATTGACGATAGTCCCCCATCATCCTCAGCTCTGCCTCCACCACAGAGGACGTGTCAGCTGGATTTAGGAGTACCTCAAGTGCTCCTTCCACCGCTCTATTACCTCCCCAGTTGAGGTCAACAACGTCCCATCCTTACTGTATACAGCTTGGATGAGTCCCGCTTCCCCTCCTGAGGTGGCGAACGGTTTTCCAGAAGCACCTTGGTGCCGACCGAAAGTCTTCTCCATGCTTCTCCGAACTTCTCCCACACAACTGCTTTGCCTCTGCCACGGCAGAGGCTGCAGCCCTTTGGGCCCGTCGTACCTTGCAACTGCGTCCGGAGTCCTCTGGGATAACATATCCGGAAAGACTCCTTCTTCAGTTGGACGGCTTCCCTGACCACGGTGTCCACCAGGGTGTTCGTGGGTTACCGCCCCTTGAAGCACCTAAGACCCTAAGACCACAGCTCCCCGCCGCAGCTTCAGCAATGGAAACTTTGAACATTGTCCACTCAGGTTCAATGCCCCCAGCCTCCACAGGGATGCACGAAAAGCTCCGCCGGAGGTGTGAGTTGAAAGTCCGTCGGGCAGGGGCCTCCTCCAGACGTTCCCAATTACCCGCACTACGCGTTTGGGCTTACCAGGTCTGTCCAGAGTCCTCCCCCACCCCTGACCCAACTCACCACCAGATGGTGATCAGTTGACAGCTCTGCCCCTCTCTTCACCCAAGTGTCCAAAACATACAGCCTCAGATCAGATGAAACGATTATAAAATCGATCATTGACCTTTGGCCTAGGGTGCTCTGGTCCACGTACACTTATGAGCATCCCTATGTTCGAACATGGTGTTTGTTATGGACAATCCATGACTAGCACAGAAGTCCAACAACAAACAACCACTCTGTTCAGATCAGGGAGGCCGTTCCTCCCAATCACGCCTCTCCAAGTATCATCCATCATTGCCCACGTGTGCGTTGAAGTCCCCCAGCAGAACTATGGAGTCCCCTACTGGAGCCCATACAGGACTCATTCAAGGTCTCCAAGAAGGCCGAATACTCTGAACTCCTGTTTGATGCATATGCACAAACAACAGTCAGAGTTTTCCCCCCCATCACCGCAGGGTAGGGAGCGACCCTCTCGTCCACCGGGTAAACTCCAACGCAGCGGCGCTCAGCCGGGGGCTGTGAGTATCCCCACACCGCCCGGCGCCTCACACCCGGCAACTCCGGAGTAGGATCGCTCCGTTGACGGAAATTTTGGCATTTGTCTTTCTTTAGGGCGGGTGTCCATTACCTCCGCTTTCTCTGTGTTGGCGTTCTAACCTCCGGTGGCTTTATGAGATCTATGGTTAACTGCTCCTCAGATCTCTGCAGGGTAAATCCAGACATCTAGCTAGACTATCTGTCAATGTGATTTCTGTTGCACGACTAAACAACTTTATAATGAACATGTTTCACCACAACAACTTCCTTCCTGAGGCTATTTTGCAGAAGCACCAGTGCTCCTTCTGGCGTTTAGCGCTGCCAAAAATGATAGGGATTGGTTTAAAGACATGCCAATAAACCAGAGCACATTTTTCTCCAATCCAGGAATACTGTATGGACTAGCCAGACCCCTCCTCCGCGGCGCTGTGGATGAAGGTCTGGCAATGCGAGACTAGTCTACATGATACAAAGAAGTAGTTAATTGTTTTGAGGACACAGGTTTTACTAAGAAAATTAAATCCTGCCATTGTGCATTGCCATTTTAATTGGTTTGTGGCCACATTATGTGTTCAGTGCCTGATTTACTAAGGCAGTACCTCGTTACTGAATGGGCCTGAACCTCCAGATGCACTCTGACAAATGGGAAAGGGATTTCACAGGCCCAGTTCAGAGGTACTGTAACTTTCAGCAAGATCAGAGCACAGTGATCTTGTTTATAAAATCGGTAACTCCACTTGAGAAAGAAATAAAATGACGTGTCGATTTCAGATATTATAATCTTTGACATACATCTAATTAAATAAACATTAAATAATGTTATATAATTCAATTCAATTCAATTTTATTTATAGTATCAATTCACTACAAGAGTTATCTCAAGACACTTTACAGATAGACCAAACTCCAGAATTTACAAGGACCCAACAGTTCTAGTAGTTTCCTCCAGAGCAAGAGCAAAGTGCGACAGTGGCGGGAAAACTTCCTTTTAGGCAGAAACCTCGGTCAGACCCAGGCTCTTGGTAGGCGGTGTCTGACGGGCCGGTTGGGGTTAGAATGAAGAGTGGCAATAACAAAAATAGAAAAAATTGTAGTTTGTAGCAGTTCTTTGTAGTAGTTCATCGCATAGCAGACGCTGTGCGGCATTACAAGGCACAGCAGGACGTAGCGGGGCACTGCAGTGTAGCAGTTGAACATGCATCACAGAACGTGTAGCGGGACCATGGCGACAGCTGCTACCCTGATTTTGGAGCCTCTCTGATCCAAGGGAACATGCTGGGGAAAAAAGAACATAAGGACTCCGGGAATGACTCCCCAGAGCTAGGTTAATAACAAGCATTTCTGGGACATGGATGCCATAAATGAAAAGATGGAAAGAGAGGGAGAGAGGAGCTCAGTGTATCAAAATAAGTCCCAGCTGTCTAAAATTATTACAGCAAAACCAGAGAGACAGGTAAAGAGAGCTCCAGCCCGGGCTAGAACTCTCCCAACCAGGATCGGGCTGTATGCCAAGTCTCCCTTTAGTTCTATTAGATTCTTGATATATGATAGATAATCTGAAAACTATGTGACTAACTACAACTCCCTAACAATATTCGATTCTATGCCCTCACTATAAGCTTATCAAAAGGAAAGTCTAAGCCTACTCTTAAATGTGGAGACGGTGTCGGCCTCCCGGACCCAAACTGGAACCTGGTTCCACAGAGAGGAGCCTGATAGCTGAACGCTCTGGCTCCCGTTCTACTTTTAGAGACTCTAGGAACCACCAGTAACCCTGCATCTGGGAGCGTAGTGCTCTCGAGGGTAGTAAGGTACTATGAGCTCTTTAAGATAGATGGAGCCTGACCATGAAGAGCTTTGTAGGTGAGAAGAAGGATTTTTAATTCTATTCTAAATTTTCAGGAAGCCAATGCAGAGAAGCTAAAACGGAGAAACGTGATCTCTTTTCCTGGTTCCGTCAGAACACGTGCCGCAGCATTCTGGATCAGCTGAAGAGTCCTTATGGACTTTTTCCGAGCAGCCTGATAACCAAGAATTGCAGTAATCCAACTAGAAGTAACAAATGCATGGACTAATTTTTCTGCATCATTTTTAGACAGGATATTCCATTTTTGCAATAATTACTAGGTGAGAAAAAAGGCGATCCTTGAAATTTGCTTTAGTGGGAATTAAAGGACATGGTCCTGATCAAAGATGACTCCCAGATTCTTCACAGTGGTGCTGGAGGCCAGGGTGATGCCATCCAGAGTAACTATATCTTTGGATAGTGCGTCCCGGAGGTGCTTGGTCCGAGAGCAATAACTTCAGTTTTATCTGAGTATCATCTGCATAACAATGAAAGTTTATGGAGTGTTTCCTATAATACTGCCTAAAGGAAGCATATATAAAGTGACAGGATTGGGACCGAGCACAGATCCTTGTGGACTCCATGACTAACCTTGGGCGTGCACAGAGGATTCATCGTTGACATGAACAAACTGAGATCGATCTGATAAATAAGACTTAAACCAGCTTAGAGCAGTCCCTTTAATGCCAATTAAATGTTCAATCTCTGTAATAAGATATAATGGTCAATGGTATTGTGGGAAAATAATACAATGACTGAGGTGGTGATGAACAGGGACTCAGGAACGGCCACGTAAAAGCTGGCTTAAAGTATATACTGAATTAACCAAAGACTAAATAAGAGTGTGGTGTATGTGACATATTATACATTATGCTTTGCAGCTGGGTTACAGGAGGGAGAGAACAGGCAGGGCTATCTTAGTCAGATAAGCTCAGTGACACGGAAGAGGAGATGGTGAGGCCAAGGACACTGAAGAATTCAGGACGGTCTGATAACTAAGAAGGAGTAAACATAGCTGTCTGGTGAGGTAAATGATAACTGAAAATAATAAGAAGAAGAGGAAGAGGCAGAGCAGGGAGTTAACCCAGCACAGTATAGCTGACCAATCAGCCCCACAAGGGAACCAATATACCCTGAGCACAATATTGTCTAAGTGCCTTTTGGGGACCTCTGTACTAGACAGTCTCCCATCAGGTCCGTGCACGTGTAACTGCTCGGAAACGCATTTCATCTGTTGACCACAAGAATAAACGCTGTGTTAATACATCATGGAGTCAGTTGTCATTTTATAGAAGATTTCTCCAACAGATTTGGTGAACCCCGACGTGATAACGTAATTGGACAGGAGAATCCAACTGGACCTTGACATTGTGTCCACGGTCCGTTCAGCTCAGCCCACCGGACTGACATCCCGCAGCCCGTGAAGGGACTGAGCGGCGATACTGCGACTCGTTGGTGTGATCACTGAGAGCTCTCAACAAAAGGTAGGCATAAGCCTGTTTAAAATCAAAATTCTGTTATTGGCTGAAACTAAATTGATGTGATCACATTTCAACTGTCGTAAGTGTTGTTTTAAGCGAAAAGTATTGATTGAATGTGCTGTAATTAAGGGATATAAACAGATGAAATGTTGGGGCATGTGATGTGATTAAACAGAGAAAACAACTAGAGAGTTGTGAGAGATTGTTGAATAATACGGGTGGCGGTAGGAGAGGAAAAGGGACAAATAGTCAGAGGAAAATACGTCCAGATGGTTGACGAGGTAGGAGACTGCTAAGGACAGATATTCAGATGAGTGATTGTGAATTGCCACCCTTGGTTCTGTGTGACAACCCGAAAAGGAATTGCAGTTAACAGATTGTCATTGTAATATTACAGTCCACCGCGAGTGTATTTGTGCAAAGAGTGAGAGTCACTTTTTAAGTGTAAAGATTATAGAGATGTACATAAAAGGCTCTAGATGGAGTCTTAATGAAAAAGTTGTTTGTTGTTGCATGTGTGATTTTTGTTTTGGTTTGGCTTGTTGGATTTTTTTCTCACTGCTTATTTGTTGTAAAATGACGACCCCTTAGGGTAAATTGTTTAGTAGGGGGCAGTGAAAAAGTATGGCAGTAAAGGAGAGGAGAAGTAGCAAAAGAGATTGTGAAAGAATGGGAGAGAGGAGGATGGATTGAGGGAGAAGGGCCGCCGTCCCCGAGAAAGTGAATGAATAGTGAAGTATGAAAAAGTAAGTTTGAGTATGCGGAAGGCAGGCAGAGGAGGAAAAGAAAAGAAAATGGTTTAAATTGACTAAACCAAGCACAAGGAGTATGAAGCGCAGAAAGAGAAATATGGGTGGGGTTTGAAATGACAAATGCAATACAGAAACATTGGGATTGACAAAACAAGATGACAAAAGTTCACCAAAACTGAGACAGAAGCGAACAGATAAACCGCTAGCGCAGAGAAAACCCCGCTGCCCGCTGAGGCGCCCCCGCCAACAAACCCTTTTTATCCAGAACATAAACCCTAAGAATTTCCGCTCCACCTCCGCCGTATACAGGTCCAACGTCATCAAAACCCACAGTCCAAGCCCCAGTGGTAACTGCCCTTTACAGCAATGCATTACAAATAGACGTACCACAGACCCATTGATACCGGCATTAGAGGGCCGCGTACAGATTTAGAATTTTATCTAAATTTAATGGTACAGTCAGCGTCATGGGAGCAGCAGCGGCTCCCCACAACCAGCGTTCACAGTCCCCGCCGGCCCAAGCAAAGCTAGTACCCCCATATTCGCGTCTTTTTTGCCAACAAAATCCAGAGCATTTTCACATGTCAGTAAAAGGACCCAGTCCACCTCACCACAGTACCCCACAAGACTCAGAAGTAAGGAAGATAGCGAACAGTCAGACAGCAGCAGGGAAAGTGAGCAACACAGACAGAAGCTCTAGCTCTAGGAAGGACTAAAAAACGACATAAACGCAGCCCAGATCTAGATCACAAAGTCCTCAAGACGTTTTTGTAGCAGGCACATTTAAAGGTAAATTTACCAACGAGGACCCTGACGAAGTTATCTGCGATATCAACTAGATAAGGGAAAACTTAACAAAGAGTTCAGAGAGATAAAGAGCAGCAAGAGCAACTGCGTCGAACATGAATGAGCTCAGTGAGGGAGAGCAGACGCGCCACACCAGAGGCGGTTACAATGCCCACTCCGCCCAGTAGGAGAGGATGAGGACTGCTGATGTACACCCCTTACAGTTTTGGTGACTTAGATTCCTCTGTGTGCAAACTCCCCTCCCTGACAGGAGGGCTGAGCATTTCCTCACAGCTTTCAATAGTCTTACAGCAGGATGCAGCTGTGTTTGGGAGATCTCAGAGCAGTATTGGTAGAGTAATGGAGCAGATGAAGCTAGTGCTGCCCTCACCAGAGGGGGAGTGGACCCACTGTTCCCGCATCATGCCTGCATCAGCAGTAACCCCTGGCATTTGGGCTGAGCTGCACCGCATGTATCCCACAGTTGGGGATCATGCAGCATGGCATGATTTAAAAAGACTAATTGATGAAAATTTGATGCCTATGCAGATAGAGCAAAAAAGATTTGGCAGCGTGCTATGAGGGAACCGTGGGACCAGTCCGCCGCCACAGTGGCGCTGTTCCGCCATGGGTACTAGGGGGATTACCCACAGCAGTTCAGACACAGTTATGGAGTAGTAGGCCTGCAAACAATGACCGATGCAACATGGGGGCTAAGTGACCCAATAAATATGTAGTGTCTAACCCATAGTCGGAATAAACCTGCCTTAACCCTTGTATTGTCCTTTGTGTCACAGGGACATGGTTAGCTTATGTGATCTTTTGTACTAGCCAGCCGTTCTGCTTCGGGATCCCGAGACACCGCTTCCATTCCATGTCAAACACCATCGTGGCCTCATCCTTTGGGTCTCAGAGACCCCGCTGTTTTATGTT
>NC_045745.1:28007425-28007718 GCF_008692095.1 Etheostoma spectabile
TTATACGTACGTCCCACAACTGCCGTGGCGCCCCCATCCTCCGGGGTCCCGGGGACCCTAAGGACAACGCCACGGGTCTCAGGGACCCGAAGGACAATTTAATGAGTCCCAGGGACCCGAAGGACAATGCCATGGGTCCCAGGGACTCGTAGGACAATGCCATGGGTCCCAGGGACCCGTTGGACAACGTCAAGGGTCCTTGTGACCCAAAAGGACAACACCAAGGTCCTGGGGATCTTCGGGTCCCAGGGACCCGTGGAACCAGTAGGACAATGCCATGGGTCCCAGGGACC
>NC_045745.1:28008454-28008620 GCF_008692095.1 Etheostoma spectabile
CACAGGACCTCCTCGCTGTGACGACGGCTTTGACAAGTGCGGCGGACGCGTCCGTGCGTGGCAGACGCCGCTGTCTCTCGATGAGCGGATTCACAAGCGCCCTTCCCCACTGCTCGAGGAACGCCCTCCTCTTGTTGAGCTTGCCGCGCATCCACTCGGGCCTGAG
>NC_045745.1:28008645-28017829 GCF_008692095.1 Etheostoma spectabile
TTTTAAAATTTATTTGTTATGTAAACCTTTTTGTCCCCCTTTTCACACCCAGTTTGCAGGGATGGGGGTCGCTGCGGGGGGGGCGCATGTCCCGGAGAAAGTGAATTGAAATAGTGGAAGATGAAAAAAGTAAGTGGAGTATGCGGAAAGGCAGGCCGAAGGAGGAAAAGAAGAAAAGAAGGTTTAAATGACTAAAACCAAAGCGAAAAGGAGTAGAAGGCAGAAGAGAAATAGGTGTGGGGTTGAAATGGACAAAATGCAAATACAGAAACAATTGGGATTGGACAAAACAAGATGACAAAAGTCACCAAAAACGAGACAGAAGCTGAACAGATAAAAAACGCTAGAGGCAGAGAAAACACCGCTGCCGCTGAGGCGCCCCCGCCAACAACCCTTTTTATCCAGGACATAAGAAACCGAAGAAATTTCCGCTCCACCGCCGCCGTATACAGGTCACACGGCATCAAAACCACAGTCAAGCCCCATGGTAAACTGCCCGCATTTACAGCCAAGAGGCATTACAATAGAGTTACCAACAGGGACCCATCGATTACACCGGCATTTAGAGGGCCGCGAACAGGATTTAGACTGTTATTAAATTTAAGGATAAGGTCAGCTTCAGGGGGAGCAGCAGCGCTCCACCACAACCCAGCGCATAACAAGGTTCCAGTACCGGCCCCAAGCAAAACGCTAGTACCCATAATTCAGCGTCTTTGGCCAACAAAATCCAGAGCAGTTTCACATGTAGTAAAAGAACCCAGTACACCTCACGTATGACTACCCAACCCAAAGATCAGGAAAGTAAGGAATGTACGCGAAACAGTTTATCAGACAGCAGCAGGGGAAAGTGAGGCAAACAGACAGAGCTCTAGCTTAGGAAAGGACTAAAAACAACAGACATAAACAGCAGGCCCAGATAGATGAAGCACAAGTCCGCTAGCACCGTTTTTGTGCAGGCAGCATTTTGTGAGATAAATTTACCAACGAGGATACCTGCCGACAGTATATGGACGTGCGAAGATCAATGTATAGAAATACAGGAAAGACCGTAACAAAAGAGTCAGAGAGATAAAAAGAGCAGCAAGAGCAGCTGCGGTTCGAATCTCCCAAGATGAATGAGCTCAGAGTGAGGAAGGGGAAGAGCAGGAACGCGCGCACAAAACCAGGGCTGCGGTGGCCATACAATGCCCGAACTCCGCCCAGTAGGGAGGAGGGAGGAGAAAACTGTTGATGTAACAACGCCCTTAAGTTTAGGGTGATGAGGTTAGAATTGCTCTGGTGACAAAGGCTCCCCTACTGGAACAGGAGGGGGGCTGAGCAGATTCCTCACAGCTTCAATAGTCTTACAGCAGAGAGTGCAGTAGTGTTTGGGACGATCTCAGAGCGAGTATTGGGGTAGAGTAATGGGAGGCAGATGAAGCTAGTGCTGCCCTCACCGAGGGGGAGCTGGACCCACTGTTCCCGCTATCAGTGCATGCACAGCAGTAACCCAGGCAGTTTGGGCTGAGCTGAACCGATGTATCCCACAGTTGGGGATCATGCAGCAGCATGATTTAAAAAGACTAAGTGATGAAAAATCTTGATGGCTTATGAAGATAGAGCAAAAAGAGTGGGCAGGCGGTGCTATGAAGGGAAACCGTGGGACACAGGTCCGCCGCCCACAGTGGCGCTGTTCTCGCCAATGGGGTACAGGGGGATACCCACAAGCAGTTCAGTAACACAGTTAGGGGGCCAAGTAGTAAGGGCTGTGCACCAACAATGAACCGAGCAACATGGGGGCGGGAGTGTGCGGTCATTTCCTGTCAAAAAACACCAAAAAAGGAGCGGAGCAAAAACAAGAAAGAGTGAATTACAAACATAAAGATCTATCAAAAGCTACAATGTTTAAAGAAATCAACTGGAAGTGAATTAAAGCAATGCCCACATGCCCATGAAAGGGTGAAACAATTTCATATTGAACCGTATCACGCGATACCCCCACCACAGCAGGAAGGGCCCAGTGTTGGGGAAAAGACAAAGTGACAATCACAACCTAAAGTCAGAGAGCACTTAATGCGTTCTTGTGCGCACACACAACCCACCACAACCACCAATGGGCACGAGCGAACCGAGCCAGCACAAAATTGGCTACACCATAGAGGAACGGCGGAGACGAGGATTTTCAGAAGAGGAGGGGACATGACTAGAGGTCCAGGGCCTGGAAGGAAGGACCCTCAGCCCCTACTTCCTTGCACAAACTGGGTCAGCAAGGCCACGATGCAAGAGAAAGAGAAGCAAGAGCCCCCAGCACAGACGAACCCCCTAGAGGCCAGGGAGAAACAGAGATCACCCAAACCAATAGACCACCGGTTGAGCCATGGCACTGTCCCCCGCTAATCAGCACTAGCAACAGCAAATGGTATGACCAACAGGTCCAAACAATGAATGGTGTTGGACTTCCACATGAGTTTCCATTTGTCTGCCACAGAACCCCTCATTACCCTCACCTATTCAAGTAAACGCTCATGTAATGCTGGCAGACACAGGAGAAACCCCGTTCTCCTGTCCTAAAATTCCACTGAACCTTTCCGATTCCTCATTCAGCTCAAACTCAGTAAGTTAGGGGAGTTCAGTGGGACCCCTATCTTACAGCACTTCACACATCCATTGGTAACAGAAGTTAACTCACAACACACACAAATTCTTTTTTGCTTTCCCCTTGCATGCCAGTAAATTTATTAGGAAAGATTTATGTGTAATTGAATCTGTGCTATGGAGAATGGGGATGGCAGTCATGTCACTCCTTGTTCACTCCGGATCCACTCTGTTCCCAGTCACCAATTCCCTCCATCCACCAACCACAGTGGTCAGAACACCCCAATATGATATATGGTTTACGCCTGCTTTCCACTAGGCCCTGACACACCCTCCATTCAACAGCATTTACATCCTGAAACCAAAGCCATTACAGACTTGCACCCATACATGTCCCCACTCCCACAAGTACAGTACGCTACATGTAGCTGACTGACCTGGACACCCCATCTCAAGGATTGATCGGGAGACAAAATGCAAGGACAGCAACCCACTTCTCTTATGCGAGGCATATAGTGTGGTAAAGAAGGGGGGGCTGGCCGTCGTGTCTAACGCACGCTCTGAAGATGGTACACCTCTGGGACTCTTCTTCCCCGCAGGTCACACTCGCAGTAGGATTTTGGCCAGCAGGCCAGCTCCCTGGGCCCTATGATAAAACGTGCACTAACATTGAAATGGCTTCCCTGAACTCCACACCGCCTTCTAAAAGCGACACTGACGCTGAAGACATGGTGGTGCTTTAAGGGCCTCACACAACAGAGGAAACATTGCCTGAAGTTTCCCTACTCCCAGGAACATGGACTCCCCTGCACTGACCATCCAGCGCAGCTACGCCCTACTAACACTTGTCCCCAGCCAATCGTTCACCACGGCCAATATGACCTGACTCTTAGAAACACATCCTTGTGACTGTACAATCAGACCGCAGCCCCAACGTCATTCAAGACCACAGTATAGACTCACCCTGCCGGCCAAGGCATAGCTCAACATTCAGGGACTCTTAGAAGATGGTGTCAATATCCACTTCGTTCTCCCCTGGAACACCCCATTACCTGTACCTCCCAGAAAGCTGGAGGAAAAAGAAGATGGCCGCATGGGAGAGGGGACTTGTCAGACCATTAATGACATACGGTCCAGCTGTGCCATCACGTCCCAGACCCCACGATTGTTCTCTTGACACTCACTAACCCCTCCTCAAACCACTACACAGGGTGAAGTTGAACACTGGCCGAATGAAGTTTGTCTTTCTTCATGAGGCCCTCATAGACCAAAGACCATTACACCAGCGTACTTATGGCATGTCACGTTGTCAATGTTGTCACCGATATACACCGATTACAGATTTGCCACACAGGGATATAGCGAACTCCACCTGGACCTGTCCAAAACAGGAGGAGTTTCCACACAAATCTCATATGCAGCATGCCACTATCTCTGCGCACAAACTCTACTGTGGTCCTCACTACGGAAATGTAGTGGCTGTGGACGACCTTCTGCGGGCTCACAGATCCCCTCAACGTGTGTGGAAACAGGACAAGGGCACCTGCTGGACATTGCCTAGCCATCCAATAAGGCGAACATAGGGCATACGGGACAAAGTACAAGTTTGCTAGGAGACCAGTCATCTCTGTATGGGCAAGACAGAATTTCATCAGCAGGCCTGTGGTGTCTCCCAGCCGATAGACGAGGCTATTCTGCATACCCGTTTGCGCCGATCAAAGTGCGAGACATGCTTAGTGTCTTTCTGAGGCCTCACAAGGGATAAACACAGCCGCTCACTATCCCTGACTATACCAACGATTGAACAGACAATGTGCACTCAGGGATAACTGGGGGATGCCTGCTGGTCATGTCCGCGGTCTCCACCGCCCCCCTCCTATGAGCCAACACAGAAGCCCGATAGGTTCGCCTTCTTGATGCCTCACAAAAGTGCGCTAGCAAGGCAGGAGGCATGGATGTAACTCACTCTGCCCGCATAACCTCAACTCCCATTTTCATATGGATAGTTTCTGAAAACGAATGGCTTCTCATGCCATTGTATTTCACAGGAAAAAAAAAAGGAGGGAGACAGACAGGAGACAGACTCGATTTTAACTGATGTAGACACTCATCAAGGCTGAGACAGTGGAAAAAACGGAAGATATCAAACCTGTGACCGCTCTATGTAGAGCGGCGCTGGCACAAACCAGACAAACACAGAAAACATATTGTAATGCAGCACCAATACAACAATCAACCACACATGTGTCCACAGCTTATTCTGAGCCAGCAAGGAATTTGCATACCGTGCACCAGGAGCACAAAACTGCAGACTGCCGTACCCAACCGACACATCACCTACTCATCAGATGGGAATTAAACTATAGGCCAAACATGTATGAGGTAAGACAGGGGCTAGTGCGCGAGGGCCACATGTTTGCGAGGAGAGAAGAAGCAGCACAAGTCAGAAAGACACGAATAAGGTCAGATCTGGCAAAAAACTAACGAGACATGATTTTGCGACCTGTACATGTGGTGATCTACACGGACGGATGTTGCTACAAAACAAAGGCATGGGACTGCAACAACAAGCATTCAATGCAGGTAGTCCAACAAAACCCAGATGGAAAAGTACATCACGACATTGGAGAGCAAGGAATAATAAACCACCAGCGTCAGCACAGAAAGCAGATATAAAAGCTTTGATGCCGCGCCGCCCTTCTGCGTAGCATAAGGACGAAGCAGGGAACAGTTTTTAACAGACTCTGCCTGCATGCGTCATGGACAAGCTACACTGGGACGCGATCATGTGGAAAAGGCGAGGGATACGTCCACCTCTGCAGGAAGGCCATAAAAACATCAGAAGGAGATAATGGAGCTAGTGGAGGCTATGTGCCAGCTCCACTAAAGGTGTCGATAATGAAATGCTAAAGACAGGACACAGGGACACGGAGGTAAGTGCAGGAAAAAGAAGTAAAGGCAGCAGATTTCTGCCACGCACCAAAAAGGCAGGGAGGATACTCCCAAAACAGATGGATGGTACTATCGAAAAGAGATAGAGAATCCACAACCTAAGAGGGCAACAGGGGGCCTAAAGACATTCTAGAGAAATGCAGAAAAAGGGCAAGGAGCCTTAAGAATGGAGTCTAACGTATGGGCAGCGGTGGGCGGCGCCACAAAAGAAAGAGGATTTATGGAGGTCTCACAAGGAAGATAGCTCAGCATCAGCGAGACTGGTGCAGAATGTGTGCTACCTGAAGGCAGAACCAGACCAACAAATGAAGGAAGAAAAGATACAGACTCTCAACGAAGTCTGTTGGCTACATGAGCCTGTGTGGCGACCCCTAATTTGAGGGACATGGTGACACATTTTTGTCAGGATATGCAGGGTGTGTGGATGAGCAGAATAGATGTGTCAGAAAGCAAACAACCACACCAAAAGGATGCCCTACAGTCCCCACATTGTTTCAAGATATCAGTATAGATTGATGAGATGATATGGGCGCAGATAAATTGGGGAGATAGGGGCGAAACAAGGTTATCTTCGGACGTGATGGTAGACGAGGATTTCTCTAGGTGGGTTGTAGAGAAGCCATTTACCACCAGAAAGCAAATCAGACGGACGCACACCAAACAACAGTGGGGGGAAAACATGGCTGCAAGAAACTGAACTTCAGAAGTATGGGGCTCCCCTTGCGTGCCTCCAGGCAAATAGGTCAGGGCACGATATTGCAACATGTGTTAATGCAAACACAACCTACTGAAGATCGAAGTAAGATACCAGGTCCCTGGGTAAATCCACTCTGTGCTCTCTTCGACAGTTTAGTCATCCACAGTCACGGAAAAAAATTGGTGGAAAGAGCAAAACCCGACATGAGGCAAGAGTAGCAAGGCCATGTGCAGGAAGCAAGTTAACCATGGGTAGAAGCGGCTCCCATTGGCCCTCATGACTATGAGGTCCTCAGAAGGGACGAGAAACACATGTGACCCACATGAAAGTAATGTACTAGGGAGGGAAAATATAATGGCCAGGACCTCCATCGTGAGGGATTTTGGCCACATGCCACTGTGATGTTCAGCAAATAGAAATGACAGGGACTATATCTGAGAAAGCACGTAACTAATCACTTGGTTTCAGACCTTTTACGCAGGTTACAGTTGGCGAACAGGATAACAGCAGGAGGAAGACCGTAATAGTGTGCAGGAGTTCTCTAAAATGATGGGTGGAAGAGGGAGCGTTAGAGTTAATCAGCATGGTGCCAGGCAAGGGACAATTGATGGAAATCAGGTGGCTATACAGATTATGCCCATACAGATACAGACGGACAGGAAAGGGTTGGCCGTGGGCCTTGGCCACAGCTTAGACAGTCAGCTCAGCTATAACCCGTGGGCCGTGGTGTTTGTCTGTTGAGTCATAACATGAGGGAACCAGAGGATATGCAGCATGGGGTTGAACTTCACACACTCTAAGAACCGCAGTTGGCCGCAATTGTACTACCTAGATCCCTCGTTCCCCCGGCTTTGAAAAAAAATAAAAAAAAAAAAAAAAACCCAGTGTATTTTACCGCCATAAAGGGGGAGGGTTGCAATGATATCACTGTTTCAATTACACCGGATCAAGCAAGCCCACAATCAAACAGGTGATTATAACACCCCAGGGATGGTGTAATACAAGCTGTACATAAATAAACAAAACCAGCCCTAGCCAGTGGCTAGGAATAGGACTATTTACTATTGTTGGTGTGCTTAGGTTGTGAGCTCCGATAAAGTTCCCAAAATTTCACAAACGCAGCGTTTGTGCTGTATGGTGACGATTAGCTATGCCATATCTTTTGGTGGGGAGGTTAGAGTCCCAATTACCCACCATAAGGCGTGCAACTGACCGTAAAGAGAAGGCGCAGGGCCCGTAGTATATGCAAGGCCCGGCTTTTGATCCGAATGAGACGGAACCACCCAAGGCCTATTATAGACGCCGGGGAGTTCCTAGGGTGCAGTTGTCGCTGGAAAGTTTGTGTCCCGGTGAATGAATACAAATTGGCAGAATCAAATAGCCGCAGGATTTGAGATATACCACTGCTTCAGCCATCTCACCGTCACTCCACCAGCAAACAACTGTAGATAGGATAAATTTTGTGCATTATAATGTTTTACGCTTGAGCAATGCAATAGTGCACGCCCATCGAAGCAGGCCTGGATTAGCACAGCCGATGGCGATGGCCCCCAACGTACCTCAGGCGGCTCCGAATGTGATGAGCCTGGAACATGCACGTTGGACTGAAAAAGGAGGAGTTGATCATGTTCGGAGAGATGGCGATTCACGTGTCTCATGCCATAAAAGCAGACACGCCCCGGATGGGAAGGTCAACCAGGGAGCTTTGAACCAACTTCGAGCCCTTTCCCAGGAGATGCAGGAGAGCCGCCAGGTGTATCAAATCCTGGAGGGTACGCAGGGGTGGATGAAACCTTTGTGGGCAAATGGAAGAATCACGCTATCACTGGGCTGTGTTGACATCGTATTCGCGGTTTTTCTCGCTATCTAGTTACCTGGGTGGGGGTGTGCTGTGTGCCCGGCCTGCGGACCATGATATCCCGGCTCATCACCACTGCCGTTGTCCAAAGAAAAAAGCGCGCCGACCTCCCATTCCGCTGGGATGCGCCATTCTTACTCACCAATGCCTGAGGACGGGGAGGACGTTGAGGCACTGCAGTTAGTGATAAAAAGTGTTCGCACCCTAGTAGGTGCGAAAAGGGGAATTGTGGGGAAATAATACAATGACTGAGGTGGTGATGCAACAGCACTCAGGAACGGCAGTAAAAGCTGGCTTAAAGTATATACTGAAATTAACCAAAGACTAATAAGAGTGTTGTGTATGTGTGACATATTTTATACATTTGCTTTGCAGCTGGGGTACAGCTAGAAGGGAGAGAACCAGGGAGGGCTATCTTAGTCAGATAAAGTCTACAGTGGCACGAGAAGAGGACGAGATGGTGAGGCCAAGGACACTGAAAGTTTGAGTGACGGTTCCGTGATTAACTCAGAGAAGGACAAGAAGGGAGTGAAACATAGCGTCTTGATAGTAAATGATCAACTGACGAAAATAGACAGGGCAAGAAGGAAGAGGACAGAGCAGGGAGTTGTACCCCAGCAACATATAGCTGACAATCAGGCCCCACAAGGGGAACCAATATAACCCGAGCACGCTTTTTTAACGTGCTTTTGGGAACCTCTGTTACTAGACAAGTTCCCATAAGGTCCGTGCACGTTTTAACTGCCCGGAAACGATTTATCTGGTGAACACAAGAATAAACGCTGTGTTTAATTCAACATGGAGTCAGTGGTCAGTTATAGAAGGATTTCTCCAAACACCCGTTGTGCAGCGTGCTCAGCAGCACCACGTTCCTGTGCTTCTTGGGCACGTAGAACACCAGAGTGGCGATGGGCGTGAAGGCAAACTTGGACGAGAAGACCGCACGGCCCTTGGTGGCGAGAAACGCCCCCGGCAGCTCGGGCTTTTTTTTTGCGCATCGTGCCCACCACCGTGAGGCGGCGCTCGGAGAGCAGCCGCTGGGCCAGTGCGTAGGAGGTGAAAAAGTTGTTGCACGTCACGTTACGCGGGCCCCTCAGGCCCTC
>NC_045745.1:28017839-28025083 GCF_008692095.1 Etheostoma spectabile
CCAGCAACACGCGGGAGCCCAGATTCTTCTCAGGCGTGCCGCTCACCGACTTGCCTGTGTAGAGCTGCATGTGCCACGCGTAGCTGGAGCCGGTGTCGCAGGCCACCCACGATTTGAGTCCGTACCGGGCGGGCTTGCTGGGCACGTACTGGCGGAACGCGCAGCGACCTTGTGAAAGTGGCGTGTCAAAACAAGAAGATGGAACACCATGGCTAGAGATGACGAAAAAAGTTAACACACACACACACAAAGAAAGACAAGTGTACGGCAGAGGTACAAAAACCACAACCAAGCAAAAAAAAAATACAACACCTTGAAAGGGCACCAGCTGCTCGTCCACCGTCACGTCGGCGCCCGGGGTTATGTTTGATGTTTTTGTTACTTAGAATAAACGGATTGTAATATCCAATTTAAGATGAAAACCGTGGCACACAGCAAGTGGCTAATTGACAATTACTTCCATGTACCAACACGCACGTACACAGAAGCACACACCCGTCAACCTTTCGACCAACAAAACAATCATTAGGCAAATCCGCGCAGCCAATAATTAACGCGGCACATTCAAACAGCGGTTACCCACGAACAATCCGTTTCCAGAAAGACTCCTTGAAATAGCTCCAAAAAAATGCAGCAAATGTTGGCCTACACACCCACACTACCTAAAGTACACCCTAATATTTATGAATTCAGATTTAGTAACCCGACCGTCGATGATATTTTTCGTGTATCAGAGACCTATGGGAGGATTCCGGTCGCAAAGAGACTTGTGGTCAAGGCTGGGCCATACAAGGTTGTGTTCAGAGAACTGTTGATGACCTGGCACACAGGAAGCAGTTGGGAGACTGAGTACTTTGTATTTTGTCCGTCATAAATTCTCTTTTAGTAGTAAGAAAAGAGTGGTGGATCACGGTCAGTCTTCAACCTACTAGGTTGTGAAGTGCGATACCCATATGCAATTATGGGGCCATACAAGGGGGGGCAACACATTACGTTACGCCCAATAAAATGGACGGAGGTGCGAGGGACTCCCCAAAAATTGTTATTAGAAGGGTAAGTAGGATGTTGTCTCTTCAGTTATTGTGTTTGCCGTGTGTAAAAATGTGTGTGGTAATGCCTGGTACTAACTTAGCTCTGAGGGAGTCTTATACCTCTGGGAGTCCTTAGGTTCTTTCCCCCCCCGCATGTTGTCTCGTAGTAGCGGAGGGGAGGGGTGCCGCCTACTAGCACACCCGTCTTACCAACCGGGACCTTCTCACCTAAGACGGGAATATTTCTCATACCACTGCGCCACTAATTACTTGTTCGCTTGGGACGGACATTACTCGAATTGTTGCGGAGTAGTTGTAAATTATAGAGTGTGGGTCAGGACCCACTAGTATCTGTGAAGTTCTTTAGATCGAATTCTCTGATTGATACCTATAATAAAAAATGACCATCTATCTCTTGAATTTACAGATTCTCAAGGTGCAGATTTAAAAAGACAAAAACAAACATCATCATAAAGGGGTTCAAAAAAAAGAAAAATACATATAGAACAACTGATCCCCAACAAATCACACTAAAAAGCCCCCCCAGCCACCCCTCCCCCCATCCATACAGACATACCCTTTACACAATTGTCATACTGCTCAATGAGTAAAACCGTGGCAGGGCTGTTCCAGTTGATTCCATAGTTGACGAATATAGGTATCATAGTGCCGGCATTGATTATAGCATTTTAAAATTGCTTATTATGTTAGACTCCAATTGGAAGCTTGTACATTCAGCTTCCGTCACTCTGCAAGGACCTGGTGTTCCAGAGGGCATGACCATATAAGTCACAGATCAACAGAGTATATTTTTCTTTCTAACGGCCATAGTTAATTTGGGTGTATGAATGTTCACTAAATGGGATTTGGTGAAATAACCCGTAATGTAATATAATTAAGGGAAGTAATTGCCGTACATATAATGGTTATTATTTAATGACAGATCCCTATTAAGAATAATTGCATGGACATCACTATTTCGAAAAACTCATACTTTCCAGCAGGAAAGAGAGAAGTTTGGAGAAAAGAGAAATAAATAAATTATGTGGTTATTATTCGGCTTTATATAGGAAACACAAGACAGGGGCCTGTAATCTCCCCGTAGAATGTTAAAAATGCATGCCAGTTATGGTGACTCACTCGTTGGGTTCTTGAAGGTTTCTGGGGAATAAACTGTCCGGAAGCCATACATGTTCACCAGCTCATCTGTTTACGTGATAGATAGTGAGGACAGGCTTGATTGTGGCTTTCCTATGGCACAGCAGGGCCAGGCACGCCTCTCTGATGTCTGATGTGCGCAGTACCCCACGTGGCTAGACGCAGACAAGCAACGCCGCAGCCGAGATTTAAAACCACAGTCCCAGGGTTGTACACACTGAGACAGCGTCCTTAATCCAATCAGGGGTACTGGTTGACAGGTCATCCTGCCCGAGGAGGATCAGCTGATGTGGAGGTCAATCGAAAGAAAAGAAAAAAGACGGTATATGAGTGGAAAATATGTGTTCAGTTTGTGGCCTTTTACATCTGTTGACATTCAGATACAGTTAGTAGTGTGTGTTCCCAGTGTGGAGCAGGGTTTGAGTTACATTGGGCGCCACTGGATTACACAAGAATGTCAGTTAGGAAAAGGGCCCGTGCCTGTGACTCAATAAACATTTTAGTTCTTGTTCCATGTTTCAATCGGATGTTCAAATCTTAACCGCAGTGATGTTAATTGAAAATTACCCAAACTCGTAAAGGGCAAGGGATGCTTCTGGTAGGGGTGGCTACAAAGCTCACTTTGCATGGGTTTATGTGCATGTGTGCAATGTTTTAATCAAAAATTGTGACACCCCATCTACACTGGTTTTCACCTTACATCAAAGTTAATTGGGACATTTGTGTTAATCTGGGAAAGAAATACTCTGATTCAAAAAAGCCTGCTGATACCAGGCTAAAAGCTATGCTAGCGTTGTATTTAAGTGACAGTGGGGTTTTTGGCTCTGCAGCAATGCACGAGAATGGCCAAGACAGTAACTACAAGTGTGGCCGCACCTGTGGGTAAATCTCCACTGGATGATCGCTTCAGAAGGGTATGCAAATCTTCAATTTTCGCTTCTTTAGTGTTTATTAACTTAGCCGCCACACCCATTGCATGTGCATTAAACAACTTGCACAACCTAGTTGCCAAAGAAAACCCAAGATGGTGAAAGCCCGGGACTCACCTTACTCCAAAGCTTCAACCAATCAACAACACAACCCTTGTGTGCTCACATCCAATGCTCAAGTACACTAACACTTTTTTATGGCATCTAGTCCCGTTTTCCCGCAAATAATTAGACACCTTTTTTAATATTTAACGTGAAGGACAGTATGCTGCCACTTCGCTTACCAAACGCCTACAATCGGGGGTGGGCGACCGGGACTACCTCAACACCCTGTGTGTTATTGTCGGCTGTATTGAGTCTGTTGTAGAGATAAGGACCGCTAGAAAAAAAAACCTCAGATTTATAATCTCCTATACCCTGCTAGCGCAGCCTGCTATTGAGGTGTAATGTGTCACTAAGAAGACGCAAGAGGAGTGTAGCAGAGCATTAAGGAGGCCACACCAGCACCGTAGGAGTGACTGCAACAGATACGCTACAGCATCCACTGAAGAAAACAGATGGAGAAAATATATAAGTAAGATCTATAATTGTCAGATCAAATGCGGCTTCCAGACGCAGGTTGCTACCGGCGGTGAGCCTGGATTCAGCGGTGTAGTCGATGTCCATGGCAATGGCACACAACCAGGGTTGCATGGAATGTGAGTGCCCAGATGTCGCCGGTTGACAAGCCTACGTCAAATCAGCGTTCACCTTTGGAACAAACGCAGGCGGTGACCCCTTGAGCAAACAACGAGACGTGAGGCTTATGGCTGAAAAGCACCGACCCCACCATCATGAAATGTTTCTAAGCTCAGTCAGTGAATGTACTTGTAAGAAAAAGACTTCAGTGCAGTGAGACATGGGAAAAAAGTCCAAAAGGAAGGTGATCCGAGCGGCAAAGACATTGGTTATTTTCAAAGTGGCATGCGGTTTAATTCGTTGACCAGGTGGGCGCTATATATATGCTATCATGCAATGTAAAGTGTGAGCTTCTGTGGTTTACCTTACGATCAAGAATAAGTATTGATTAACAACCAGTGAATGACAAATCTGCGCCCCTTTCCGGTGGGACCAAACCATAACCATGCTGACAGATTCGTATTGTTGTTTTAGTTTTAGGTGGACCGATTGTCTCATGTGTCTATGTGCTACCTGCTCGTTAGTTGAAACAAACACGCAATTGTTCAGACGCCTGAGCCATCCCCCCAAGTCAGCCAGGTATTGTATCCCCCACTAATTTGCACTGGTTTGGGCCCATTTGTAGCAACTTAACAGGAATGCTTCCTGCCTGCAACCCGGCCCGGCACACGCTGGAGATGGTTTTATGCAACCCAACTGTTCAACCCCAAAGATGGAATTACTTTATTATCATATCACAAGCAAATACAAATCAAATCCTCACAATTAAGAAACGGAGTGGAAGCCAGTGGGAGCTGAAACGGTTTAATCGCTGTTTGTCAATATGAGATCATTGCTTATAGGACTCTGGTCCTAGGGTACATTTAAGTGATACATGTGACTGTAATTGTTACCTGACATAAACTAACATCCAGGTGACTGTCTTTAGATCATGGACTAAAATATACGTGCCAGTTCCAGTTGTGTTGCGTGTGAGGTTGTGAAACTGATTTCTTAGTCAGGGTGAGTTTACCCTGTTTGCTCACTGCGAGCGGATCAGCCATGGTGGGCAATCATGTGATAAGAGCAGAAAGACGCCAGCACGAAAGATAGGAGGAAAGAGATGAGGTAGACCCAGTAAGAAAGACAGAAGACCAATCAGTCTGAGTACTGTACGTAAGCTTTGAGTTGCACCAACCCTCACATCGAGTAGCGGCTCTACAGACAGAAAACAGCGATCTCTGCATTTGCGGGTCATTACCTGGAGACAGAGACACAGGAAGGTGGTGACACCCCCCCCCCCCCCCCCGAGTATGAACCTCACTTGATGCTCCGAACTGCAAGATGTTATTACTAATGAATCCAGCGGAGACAACAGGGGATGCTCCACACACCGTTTCGCGTACCCAAGAGAAGCCACACAGCGCTGTCACTATGACATCACGAAACAGCTAAGGCACTTCGCCGTGGACTTGGCCATGCCCTAATCAGCGGTTGCCACACAGAGTTAGCTGGAAAGGAAAAAAAAGAAAACCTGGAACTGACGGTTGCAGGGGACTGCATGGGACTATGCTAATCTTGTTAGTACTGATGTTAAGGATGACGTTATGAGGTCCGCAGCTAGGCCTGGGCACAACATCACCATTACCTGTACAGGTATTTGGGTTTGTTCCTGAGGCCATCACCATATAAGACCCTGAACAGGTGGTACGAGTCACTTGATTTACCATTGACCAGTGCAGTATGCTACAAGCGAAAACACGTTATGTTTTTATCTCAACCTAATGCATTTTAACATAAGTACATTTACTACAGCACATACTAGCATAGCGCTACTTGGGGCAGAACACTGGTAGGTGTTATTTCCGAAGTGGAAAGAATCTTTGCTTACCCTGATTTTCACGTGCCCGAGAGACGGTCACTCTAACGCTGAATTCGTGTGAAGGATGATTGACTCACACGAGTCATCATCTCGAGCTTTTCGATTTGGTTAATCAGCTTTCGGCATCTTGCGTTGCAGTGGTTGGACGTGTCTGCTCGGGCTCGACCTCAGCGCGTGAGTTTGTGTACTTGTGGAGTTGGGTCCACAAAATTGTAGTTTTATAAAGCTTTTTTTGCTAACTAACTGTGGTCAGGACATACTAGTATGGTAATGTTGCAAGAGGTGGTTATGGTGTTGTGGCGCGGAGCTGTTATTCATTAGATTGACTATGGTCAGTAGGGACTCTAGCGATCGGGTAACTGATACGTAGAGGACTCACGTCTAGCGATTCAGATTAAAGAGATGGGTTTAAAGATCCAAGTGGAGATCACGACTCAAACACGTTGCAATGTTAAAACTAGCATCAGTTTGAAGTAGAAGGGAGCGTCCGAGGTAGGGGTTGTACAGATCTATTCAAGAAGAAGTAGGGTAGGAACAGATCCATATTATGAATCCAAATTACGTGGGAAATTGTCTGGTTAACATGATTATTAAAGCAAATATTTAGAAGTGCACAATCAGGATAGAGCAAACTTATAATGAACGACTGCGAGGATGCTTAGAAGAGAAACATAGGGTCAAAACGTGGGAGATAGTCAAAATTTCAGATTGGCTGAAGTATAGATTAAAGGGCTAAATAAGTAGCAAAAGAGCGATGATTGTGATCCTTAAAAATATATTTTTCTATTTTATGAAAAAGACAATCTGTCTCGAAAAATGATGTCATAAGGGCGTTTACGAATTAGAATAAGATGGAATAGGTCCGTACGCGAGGTGCTTGTAGTCAGGTCTAGATTGATGGAACATGGCGTGAAAGAGAACAAATATTTCAGACGAAACTGTGGAAATATTCGATAGCTGTTTGCAGTGATTAACTGAAACATCGCTTGACCTTGACTGTTGAATTTAAGAACTTAAGTGTGAAGGCCAGATATCATGCAAATAAAAACACTGACAATAATGAAACAGCTGACGAATTGTTCAGTCGCTTTGGTTGATGCAGCCCTGGTCTTACGAACGACGTCTCTCGTTTGGATGAAAAGTGGCCATTGATCAAACGACTTCGGTTAACCTCGAGGTTCTCTTCCTACGACTCCTATTTGCTCGGAAGTCGCGCGGAGAGGAAAAGTGCGGTGAGAGGAACCTGGAGGTAACATGAACTGGGAATGGGAAATATGGCCATTGTGTTCACGCCGACGCAATGCGAGTTTTCAATATTGTGGTTGACTAATGATCCATGTTATAGTGTGTCACTACAGATAAGTCAGGCACAGTAAACGATAACGAGTGACTCGTCAATCTGCCAATGAAACCACCTTGCATGTAAGATTTGTTACTGGGAAGTTTTCTACGGAGAATCGTTACCCGTGATGCACAATCCTATCAGCTGTTTGGTGTTGGAGCGAGCAGGTACCTTTGCTCCTATGGAGGCAGCTGAGAGGCCAAACTGAGCCAGACGCGAGCTCACCACCGACGGGACCTTTGAAC
>NC_045745.1:28025108-28025213 GCF_008692095.1 Etheostoma spectabile
TAACTGGTCTTCTTCTAATCATTATCCCACACTTAACCACGTCAAAAAACTGTGACCTTGCTTTGCGCAACACAGCTGACCCAATTAGGCCACATTTAAATAAAC
>NC_045745.1:28025223-28025711 GCF_008692095.1 Etheostoma spectabile
CCAGCATCACACGCTGGTCAACCAATGAAATGGCTCCAACACAACCGGCCCCTAATTGGATATGGCGATACAAGACATAACAATTGAACACAAACACGCACATATCTATATATGGAGCTATGCAAAACTTAAACGGCAGGCTGTAGGCTACCTTAAACCAATTTTCCTTTTTTTTGCAGTCTGCAGAACATGAACAGCTTGTTATGCAGACAATTCATTTTCTAGTAACAGACACAATTTTGTCAATGGTCTTTCAATAATGTTTGTTTTTGTTTGGATTTGAACAGATCTATTGGAATAACTTGCTTTGATACAGGAACAAGGTAAAAAGTGAAATCAAAAACCAACGTTATCTTGGAACAGGGAGATGCGCAGTTGTTTTTGATTTTGCCAGGACGGGGTATTGGCAACAGCCCCTCCAGGACGTGGAATTCTGGAAAATTGGAAAAAAGAATCAAAACATTCCACTGACAGTCCGCGCCTATGGT
>NC_045745.1:28025760-28025882 GCF_008692095.1 Etheostoma spectabile
GCAAACTTGGTTTTCTTTTCAGTGTGAGAAGATGGTTTGGCGTTAGAGGTTCCAAATCGTTAGGATCTGCAGAGACTTTGGTAATGGGTCGATCATTTAATATTGCTTCAGCTTCACATAAG
>NC_045745.1:28025894-28026012 GCF_008692095.1 Etheostoma spectabile
GCTTCATCAGTTAAGGTTTGTTGATGTAGAACAGATAACAGCACCTTCCTAACCAGCCATATCATGCTTTCCCAAGCACCGCCATGATGTGAAGCGGTTGGTGGATTGAAACTCCATT
>NC_045745.1:28026101-28026196 GCF_008692095.1 Etheostoma spectabile
TTTGTGCCATTATCTGAGCGGAAATGGGCCACTGGGCCTCTCCGACATATAAATCGACAAATGGCACTGATGCAAGAGTCCGTGTCCAGTGAATG
>NC_045745.1:28026206-28026306 GCF_008692095.1 Etheostoma spectabile
AAATGAACAGCTCTGCTTGCCATACACGTAAAAATGACTCCATAACGTTTCACATAGGAACGGCCTTGCTTTACCTCTATTGGTCCAAAGTAATCCACCC
>NC_045745.1:28026546-28026908 GCF_008692095.1 Etheostoma spectabile
ACAGGATGATTGGGTGTTTGCTTTCTTCTGGCATAGCCGCCCTGGACAGCCTTCCACCAACTCTCAGCAGTCCATCTCCTACAACAGGGTTGAGCTAGTAGATGGGACTACTCTTTTTCACAGATTTTCCAGACATCAAAGCGCAAATCTCATCACTGTATCTTTCCTTTTGGCAGAATTGGATGATAGCACTTTCTGCCATACACAGTTACAAAGTTTGTCCCATTAAGCCTCTGGCTTTTGACATTTCCAGATCAGCGTAATTGGGATCCAGACGAGTATGCAACTGAAGTTTCTTTCTTTTTCGACTTAACTCCAGTAGAGCCTTCTTGATTTTCAGTATCCATGATACTGCAGTTTTC
>NC_045745.1:28026918-28027046 GCF_008692095.1 Etheostoma spectabile
AATCAGAGTAATACATGATCAGCTGGCTGGCTGCACTGTTCCGTAAGCTTATTGCATTTGCAGAGATCTCCTTCTTGACCTCTGGATCACCTTCATCAATAGTGGCCTCCACCTTGCAATTCATCCAT
>NC_045745.1:28027056-28027177 GCF_008692095.1 Etheostoma spectabile
CTTTGCTTGCCACAAGAATTCTGGTCCTGACAACCATGTCTTGTTCAAAAGCTTGTGGACTGTCACACGCAGGATTTTGTGACGTGTGGATATACCGCCATTGGTCTGTGTTTGAAGCTTG
>NC_045745.1:28027187-28027315 GCF_008692095.1 Etheostoma spectabile
AGAGATTCGGTTGGCCACAAATGTCCTGAATCTTTTGTTCTCATTCTGGATATATTTCAAGACTGTGGTGCTGTCGGTCCAGAAACAGGATTCTTCCAACTGAAGCTGTAATTCTTCTTTTACCATCT
>NC_045745.1:28027393-28027564 GCF_008692095.1 Etheostoma spectabile
CTTTTCCAAGAGTGAAAGAGACATGCACATCACCGTCTTCATTCTGTAACCTCAGGTACGTTACTGTGCCGTATCCTACTTCACTAGCATAAGCAAAGTGGTGCAATTGGGCGTTGACAGGTGTTCCAAAGTCACATGGTTTTAAACACCTGTTCACTTGGAACATCAAAA
>NC_045745.1:28027603-28027735 GCF_008692095.1 Etheostoma spectabile
AATTGTGGAATTACTTCATCCCAGCCATAGTTCATTCTGCACAAATTTTGTAGAATGTACTTGGCTGGAAGAGTTACTGATGCAAGGTACCCCAAGGGATCATACACTGAGCTAACAACAGATAAAATCCCT
>NC_045745.1:28027953-28028078 GCF_008692095.1 Etheostoma spectabile
TCTCTGGAATTGTTTGCAGGACTTTGCGGTTGTTGCTGATCCATTGTGTAAGATGAAAACCTCCCTTCTGGCAAAGGTCATCAAGATCTTTAACTAATTTTATTGCTTTTTCCACAGATGGTGAA
>NC_045745.1:28028088-28028178 GCF_008692095.1 Etheostoma spectabile
AGTCATCCACATAGAAATTTCTATGAACAGTATCAATTATTTCATCTGGAAAGCTGCCTTGATGATCATCAGCAGTCCTCCTCAAAGCAT
>NC_045745.1:28028188-28028384 GCF_008692095.1 Etheostoma spectabile
ACTTTCTGCCATACACAGGTCATCAGTTGACAAAGTTTGTCCCATTTAGCCTCTGACTTTTGACATTTCCAGATCCACGTAATTGGGATCCAGACAAGTATGCAACTGAAGTTTCTTTCTTTTTCGACTTAACTCCACTAGAGCCTTCTTTATTTTCAGTATCCATGATACTGCAGTTTTCAGTCTCTTCCAATCA
>NC_045745.1:28028656-28028801 GCF_008692095.1 Etheostoma spectabile
TAATAACAGAGATTCGGTTGGCCACAAATGTCCTGAATCTTTTGTTCTCATTCTGGATGTATTTCAAGACTGTGGTGCTGTCGGTCTAGAAACAGGATTCTTCCAACTGAAGCTGTAATTCTTCTTTTACCATCTTGTCTACCCG
>NC_045745.1:28029195-28029324 GCF_008692095.1 Etheostoma spectabile
TGATGCAAGGTACCCCAAGGGATCATACACTGAGCTAACAACAGATAAAATCCCTCGTTGAGTTTCCATCTTTTCCTTGCAGTCCATGCGGAAGTTAAAGGTGTCACTTTCCATACACCATTGGAGCCC
>NC_045745.1:28029513-28029698 GCF_008692095.1 Etheostoma spectabile
TTTTTCCACAGATGGTGAACTTTTCAAACAGTCATCCACATAGAAATTTCTATGAACACTATCAACTATTTCATCTGGAAAGCTGCCTTGATGGTCATCAGCAGTCCTCCTCAAAGCATAGCATGCCCAGCTGGGAGATGACACCGCTCCAAATAAGTGTACTGTCATTCTGTATTCTGCAACTT
>NC_045745.1:28030033-28032722 GCF_008692095.1 Etheostoma spectabile
TTTCCGCATAACCATTGCTGATAACATCCTCAAGAAACTTTGTGTACTCTTGCTTGAACTTTTCCTTTCTTTCCATTTTCCTTCTAATTCCGACGAGGCGCTGTTGAGCAACGCTTCGGTTATTTGACATAGTTACATTTTTGGTTTTGAATGGTAGTTTTAAACTGTAATGTCCATCCTGAAACTTCACAGAAAGACGAAAAGAAAAATGTCAAGCGAGAGACAAGAGTCATAGAGAATTTTGAACCACACATTCTTTAAGTTGTCGAGGATGGGACTTACAGTTTAAACACTCACGTGGGTCCAAGACAAAACGTAACTATGCAAATACCGAGCGGTGCTGCAAGCAGCGTCTCGTCGAATTAGAAGGACAAAATGTGAATCAGCACCAAAGTTTCAAGCACGAGATAATAAGGGACACAAGTTAATTTCTTTGAGGAATTTATATCACATGGTGTATGCGAAAAGTATCCCAGGAAACGGGTGCAAACAGTTAAGTAACAGATGTGGTGAGGTAACAAATAAGATTTTTTACATTCCACATTCATGAGAATTGTGCGGACCCATAACCACAAAGCAGCATTCAGGTTGCTTTTAGAAATATATTTTGTGAAATATGTTGATCTAGTCAAGGAACGTTCCGTTATGGTTACCACCCTACCGTTCCGTTACTATGAGGTACTCTTACGTTCCGGAAAACAAGAACCTAGAATTGCCTTTGTAATTCTGACATAAGAACCTATAGTTTTGGCGCCAGAAGTTGCAAGAGATAGACAGAGTAAAGAACACGATGAACGTTTCTGAGATATAAACCAAATATGGATGGCCTACACTGGGGAGATCCTGACCAAACTAAAGTTGTACAGGAACACAGACAATAGCCGTCACTTATTTGGGGAATGATGTCATCGGTCCCGGTCCATGTGGAACATGGGGGGGCTTATGCTTGGTGAGGGAGGAACTGCTAGTATGACCATCAAGGCATCTTTCCCGAGAAATGGTTGGATACTGAAATTCAAATGGAGGAATTTCTGATGTGGAAATGACTGTTTATGAAAAGGGTTGGCACAACATCTGTGGGGAAAAAGACAATCAAATTAGAAATAAAAAAGGATCTTGATGACTTCGCATTTGCACCAAAGAACACGGAGGCTATTCATGACTATAGGCATCCTGGTGACGATGGGGGTAGATGACGGATGTCGCGACACGCGCAAAGTACTGCAACACAATCCCGAGAGGACGCACTCTAAAAAGTGAAGTGACATATATTTGGAGACCAGGAACCAACTCCCAAATGTGTGATCGCATGCACAACACAGGTGGACACATGTGGAATATGACACGGCTTTAAAGTAACTTTCGCAAATGGATGCAAAGAAGGATGGAACACCTACGAGGTTTTATCTGTAAGATGTAGCCTAACACTGTGTAAATAGATCGCTGTGGAATACCGGTTAGAACATCTTAGCGTGGCTTCCAGGCCACAATCACATGTCTCCAAATTTTGTGCAAATGAAGCGGTATGGCTGGGGAATAGAAGGTAATCCACAATTCCTAAGACACATGGGGAGCAAGGTGATGTGACCTTACCGGGCTGTTATGATCTTTCCATTGAACAGTGTAAATTAACCAGTGTGAGGAATATTGGAAACAGACTGTCACTCGCACCACTGGCACCACGGTTGCTGATAGCATGAGGTAGGAGACGAGCCAGTGGCATACCTGAGAAGATAAATACGAATGAAGACGTTGACATGGGCAGTCTCTTTCCCTCATGGGTAAAGCGCATGGAGTGTCCCCAGCTAAAAGCAAGATAACCACAGTACCCGCTCGTTTGGGAGCATACACTGCTGGCTGTCAACTTTAAGCTGTTCGGCAAAAAAAAAGTAACGGATGGTAAAGGGAAGAGATTCCATCTATCAGTTGGAAGAATCTTCTTTCGGATGTGAGGCGCGACAGATAGGCGCGGACAGTTCCATGGAATACTCCAGAATGGAGACGCAAAAGGATTCAGAAAAGACATTTGATTAGCCAACCCGAATCTCTATTAGGCAAGCTCAACACATGGACCATGGCGTGTATAAAAAAACGAAGAGTCGCGAGCGTCACAAAATGGGCCTGACAGATGTGGCAGGTCTAGAGGGTGCAGTGGCCACCAACTCTTGAACGACAAGACATGGTGCAAGGACCAGAATTCTGTGGCAAGCAAAGACGACATGGATGAATTGCAAGGTGAGGCGCACTATTGATAGATGAAAGGTGACCAGAGCGTGGGAAAGAAAGGCGATCTCTGCAAATGACATCAGCTTAAGAACAGTTACCAACCAAACCAGCTGATCAGTATATACTCCTGATTGGAAGAGACGAACTGCAGTATCATGGATACTAGAAAAATAAATGAAGCTCTACTGGAGTTTACGTGCGAAAAGAAAGAAAACTCATTTCGTACTGGTGTCTGGATCCAATATACGTGGATCTGGAAATGTCCAAGAAGCCGAGTCTCATGGGCACAAACGTTGTAATTGATATACCTGGTGTAATGTAAGCGAATGTGGCTAGTCAATCCATTCTGTCAGACATGAAAGATACATTGATGAGATTTGTGCTTTGTTGTCTGAAATCATGTGAAGCAAGTATTTCCATCTACAATAACATCAACCCTGTTTTCGTAGATGGACTAGCTGAT
>NC_045745.1:28032747-28053518 GCF_008692095.1 Etheostoma spectabile
GGGTGGGAGATGCCAGGTTCTTGGGGGCGAATTTTTTGCACTGTAACAAAATTGTTCTGGTTATCCTGGGCTTATTATCTTCATGGGGGGGGGGACTGTTATGGGTGTGTGGTGGGCACAGAGGGGCGTCAGGGGAACAACGAAAAAAAAAAACCAGAGTCCCCGGGTTACATTGAGAAGAGGTTGTTTTTCGCTTTCCATGGGCTGTTGTTCTACGGACCTGGTGCCAGTTGGACACGCCTGGGGCGCTGGCATGCGGCGGCCTTTTCCCCGCAGGTGGCCGAACCCCAGTGTTCCAACCCTTACCCCGATTTTTTGACGGTGGGGTTCCTGTTGTGGGGCTCAGCTTTTATTTAGGAGGCCGCGGGCCAGAGAAGTGGCGCGCGAGGCCCAGCGGGAGACCCCAAAGTTACTGTTGGGTCTATTCTCGCTTTAAAAACGGGCTGGGGCGTGGGCGCACGAGCGGGGGGCTTCGGGAGTTTGGCGCTGGGGCTGTCATGTCGTTCATCGCGGTGTTACCACGGGAGTTTTTCACGCGCAGGCTGGGGCAAAACAAGGGGACGGTCGCCAACGCGGGTTATTTGGGATGGTGGGCGTGGCTTGTCATGTACGGGGTTCGTGTATAAAAAAGATGCTGGAAAATTCCACAACTTTGGTCTTGTCCGGGTTTACGGGGGCTTTGTTCAAGCGGGGGCTCACGGGGGACCCCCACTTCTGGTCCAAAGTGTGGCGGAACCCGTTTGCTGCAGTTTTCCCAAACTTCAGGCTCTTGTTTCCTGGACCACACCGGACACAGGGAGGGGGGCGGCAGGGGGAAAAAGGGGACTGGCAGACACAGGGTGGGGGGGGGGGGGGGGAACTGAAGCAACCAACAAACCGGAGGAAGGACGGAAACCGTTCGAGGAAGGGGGACAATTTTATTTAAATTCCAAAAGGTTGGTTAACCACACCGAGTGTTGGGCTAATCATGGCCTGGCAGGCATGGTAAGCCATTCGTGGGCTATTTATAAAAATCTAAACAACCAACTAATTTTCACGTTGGGTTGGAAAGTGTCCAAATAAATGGGGGGACCTAGCAAGAAAAGCAAAAAATTTTTTAAAACAAAACAACCAGGCAAAAAAAAGAAAAAACCCGGAGATTAAAAACCAACAGGGGAAAAAAAAAAAAAAAAACTAATGAAAAAAAAGGGGGGAGTTTTTTTGGGCAGGCAAAACCAGGAGGTAAAAA
Organism: Etheostoma spectabile; assembly: GCF_008692095.1. NCBI lineage: Eukaryota > Metazoa > Chordata > Actinopteri > Perciformes > Percidae > Etheostoma > Etheostoma spectabile. The sequence goes on from NC_045745.1 coordinate 28,033,976, forward strand.
CCAGGAATTTAAAAACCATTAAAAGTTAAAAAATGAGTACTCCATAAGGTTTAAAGGCCTAAACTCCAAAAAGTCTCTGGCAGGGGGCCGTTTACCAACAATTTAATCAAAGGGGTTTGACTGTGCAGGGGGGGGACCTTAATAGTAGTTAATAAGTTTAGGGGTAGTACAATTATTGCAAAATGGTATTTAAAATTATGAAAAAAAAAAAAAAACATTTCACACATCCTCATTCCTTCTTTCATTTTCTCAAAAAAAAAAAAAACGTTTTTTTGGCAACTGTTAAACAGGGATCCGGGGGAAAAAATCCCCAAATCGAAAAAAACGGCTTATAAATCCAAAAAAGACAATATTTGTGGGGGCTTCTGCCTCCATTGTCCGATTAAATATAACTCAAACACCTTTTAAAAAAAAAAAATATTCGGAGCTGGGCCTTTAGGCAATCTTATAAAAATGTAACCCATAAAAACCCATGATTAAAAATGTTTGGTACTTAAAAAATGTATTAAAAAAATGGAAAGTTGTCCAAATCTTGTACAACAAAACTTTTACAAAAACCAAAAGGTTTTGCTGCTCGTGGCTTAGAAAAAAAGGGGTACCACACTTGATTAAGGCGAAAGTAACAGCACTGGGTAAATTAAACATCTCCTCTTGCGGGGCAATTCTGAAGTTTTGGGGAAAAATTTGTACTTAAATTTATTAAAAAAAAAGTGGGATTTCCCAATTCACTGTAGGCCCAAAAATTTGGTGCTCATGTCCAAAGTTTTTTGATGTTTTGTTGTATTTTCACGTTTGGACGAGACAAAAAGATGGAAGCATGTTTCCCACATTTTTCCCAGGTGCGGAAAGGGAAAAAAAAAAAAACCCCCATTTGGACGGTGTAAAAAAAATTTCAAACAAGTTTTGCATAAATTAGAAATTAATTCTAAAATGCTAAAAGGTGGGGTCTATGTGTGGTTTTTCCCCAAGGAGGTCCCACAATGTGGGAAAGAAAAATCTAGGGGGATTTCAAATGTAAAGTAGGAGGTCATCATGGACCCCCCACTCCACCGTGATGGCTTTCCTTCGGGGGGGCCGCATGAACAAAAGTTATTGAAAACATTTTTTCTGAATTGTTTAACTGAGGCCAAGGGACATTCCAAAACACGACCACCAAAACATGATTTGCGGATCATAAAAAAAAAAAAAAAAAGTATTTACTATATTTATATAAAAAAAAAAAATAGGTTATTGAGTTGATGTTTTAAAATATATTTTTTATTGGAGAAGGCGGGCCAATTTTCACAAGCGTGTGCGTGCCTGCAGGTTGATGAGGGAAAGGCTGGGCCACCCAGGGTAGGCCTGCGTGTGGGTGAAAAAAAAGCGCTTTCTTTGAGTTAGTTTTGTTTTAAAAAAAAAAAAAACTAGGGAAAAAAAACCCACTATATAGATTGGCAGTCAAATTATTTACAAATTTTGCAGGATTTTTTCCCACACACCACAAGCCAAAACACACAAAAAAAAAAAAAGGATTTCCCAAAACAATTCATTATCCTTCATTTTTTGTTGGGGAATGTAACAAAAAAAAACTAAGGGGTCAAATTTTACCAAAAGTTACAGTAGGAAGTTTCTGGATTACTTGTAAATGTACTTTTTATTACTTATTTTCTGTTTTTTATGGCCACTTTTCTTCTTTTAACTCGCGCAGTTTTTTAGGAGTTTGAACTTTATGTTAAGTGAACAAAAAGGGACATTTTAAATCGGACAAGCTTTAGTTACTTTTAGTTATTCAATTAAAAAGAACTTTTTTTGGCACCACCCAAAAACACACTTTCATGAAATAAATTTTTTTTATTATAAAAAAAAATTAACAAAAAAAAACTACGCGGGCAAATAGGGCAGGGGGACTTTACAAGCACAAGTGAAATAATTAAGAAGAGAAAACAACAGGGACTTATTTAAAAGGACGGAAACAGGGTTTAAATGTTTTCCCAGTTTCTAAAAAAAAGTGAGGGGTTTTGTTCTGCGTTGGGGGGGGGAGTATTTTAATTTTTTTCTACTTAAAGGAAGGAACACCTAGCCTTATTTTTTTTTTTTGTTACCTCCAGTGTTTGAATCGTAGAAGTATCGGGAGTACTGTTGATAGGAAAAAAACGGTATAAACCACGGGGGGAAAGCCCAACCCCAAGGATTCCCACTGGTAACATTGTACAGTAAGTAAACACTTAACCACCGTTATTTTGTTAAAAAAAAAAACAAGGGCCCTGTATCTTCAAAACTTTAAGCAAAAAAAACAAAAACCTGGGGGGTATTATTTATGGTTGTCAGGGGGGAAAAAATATGTCTTCATGTTTCAGTAAAATTAAAGGCGGGGAAAGTTTTTTTCATGTGGAAATGATTGTTATTTATTTTTAAAACCCTATCATTATTATGGGTTCTTGCAAAAAAAAATTGTGTGGGGGCATTAATATTTTAAAGGCTTGTTCTCCCAAACAAAAAAGGTTTTTTTTTTCATGTCATTTTTAAAAATACTGGGGACAAAACAGAGGGGGAAACAATACGGGAAAAAAAAACAAAAAACTGGTTGGGGGTTCCCCTTGTCAAATTTAAAACAGAGTGCGGTTTCAGAAAAAAACAACCACCGATCAGTTTGAAAGTGTTCCTAGGAAAAAAAAAAAAAAAAACTGTTGTTTGAAATTGATTGTTTAATTAACAAATAAAGGAATTGAAATGAAAATGACTTCCACACCACTTTCTGAGTCCAGGGGGGAAAAAATTTTTTTTTCAACTTGCAAAAGCCAGCATTAACACATTTGACCAATCGTTTCCAGTTTTCACTGTACTATTCTTGCTTGAAAAAGCGGGCATTACCAGGGAGGGGTTTGTTCAGAAATTATCATCATAGCAATTAGTATTTATAAAACATTGTCATTACTTAAAACAAAATGGCGAAAATGGATTTTTTCATGGGCCAAAAAGCCTTTGGGGACTTTAAACAAGTCAACAAAAATACAAAAAGGAAAAGGAATTTGGGAAAAACATTTGCCCCACTCTGGGGAGAGTTTTGTCTAGGGGGGGGGCATAGTGATAAAAGGTTTTTGGGGGGAATAATTTACAAAAAATTTTACACTAAATATGGGATGTTTTTTCTTAAATTAGGGATTAATACTAAAAAACTTTAAAAACAACAAAAAACACTTGGATTGTTTATAAATTCTTTGAAAAATTGCCAGGCTTTCCCCCAATTTTTAATATTTGGAAGATATTTACAGGACATTCCAATTAAAACCATGAGATAGGGACTTTTGCTTGGAAAATTGGAACTCCTGGCACTGTCAAGTCCAAGGGGTCCACCTTTATTTGTTCAAAATTGTTTGCAATTACAAGGAAGAAGGCTGCTGTAAATTTTGTTTATATGGGATGGGGAAATGAGCACTGGTCTTATGCCAAAATGGGGGAAAAAGGGTGTTTGTAATGAGGTCTGTAAGCTTAAAAAAAACATTAAACCCAATCTAAGTTAGGGGCCAACATAATATAATTGTAAAATTTCTAGTTTTTAAAAATGGCCTTTTTAAGATTTAATCACAAACTAATCTTAGGGATCACTTTTGCCACAAATTTTAAAAAAAAAAAACACTTGTTTTCCCATTGCGGGCATTTTCAGGCGTCGGGTGTTAAAAAAAACCCTCATATTGTAGGCTTAATTTTTACGTTTACAGGGCTGTATTTGAAATTGAAAAAAAAACAGATTTCAAATTACACTATTTCCATGTTGTAGGGGCTGTTATTGAAAATAAATTGTTGGGTGGCCGTTGCCCAAGAAACAAAAGCTGAAAACACTCGTAGGGTTTGGGGGCTGGGTATCGGGATGCGGCCAAAACATTTTCTTTTTACAACCCTTCCGGAAAAAAGTGTTTGTTGAAGGACCACTGTAAATAGGGGAAAAAAACAAGCGCGCAGTGAGGGCCAGATTAAAAAACTTTTGTGTCCACAAAAAAAAGGTCTACCATCGGGGGGTGTTTATTGACGCCGTTTTGTCAAATTTGTTTTTATTTAGGGGCTTACAAAAGATCTGAATATTTTATTCATGGGGGGGCAAACAACCCAAACCAGCTGTGGTGTAGAAAACAACACCAAAAGGTTTCACCTCGGTCAAAAACAATGGTGCCACCAATTCCAAGCTCCAAATATTGACAATGGCAAGCCTGGATTGTTGAAATGTTATTTTAACAAAAAAAATGTTGGTGCAACCATTCTGAAGGGGGGAACCCTGCTAAACCAGATCAGGGGCTCCAGGGGAGGTTGGCAACAAGGTTACAGGTAACAACAGCGTTTAATGGTGGTTTCCCCAACATGTAAGGGGTATGTGCTGGAATTTCATGTCGTTCCAAAACAAAAATAATCATTTTGTTCAAAAGGTCAGTTATTGGGTTGTGTCAGGGAGGGGGGGGCATTCAAAAGAACGGACTTGCTCCCCTTCCATCCCACCAGGGGGGGGGGGGGGAATAATGGGCCTTGGTGGAAAAAAAATTAAATTGGGGCAACCAATACAGAGAGTTTCCCTTTTTTTTTTTTTTCACTAACCTGACAAACGCAAATTTTTGTGCTGTTCATTGGCATTTTAAAACATTTTGGGGGCGGGTTAGCAGCTTCCCAAGGCAGGGAGGGGGGTTTCTTTATGTAAAAAAAAAATTAAAACCAAAATTTTCTTTCTGTACCTCTCATGCCTGTAATTGATTCTGCATTTTCCAGGTTACTGTGGAAACACAAAATTGGCGGGTTACGGACAACCTCCAAGAAATGTGGGGCCCCAGTATTTTGGCAGGGGGCCACAATGTCCATAAAATCCCTGGCCCAAAAACTTGACAAAAAACGGATCCGCAAAAACTGGTGGTGGCCCATTTCCCACAAAAAAAAAAACATTGGGGTAAAAAACAAAATTACAACTGTGGGAAGCCAGGTTGATAGGGTGGGATTGCGGGGGGGGGTGACAAGGGTTTCCTTAAAATGTGGCCTTAAAATTGGGTCAGGGGCTGTGTTGCGCAACAGGCACAAGGGTCCCCACAGGTTTTTTGACGTGGTTAGTTGTGGATGTGATTAAGGAAAGAAAAGGGGGGGGGGAAACCCAGTTTTACGTGGAATTAGGTTTTGTTTACTTAAAATAAAAACGGATGTTAATATCCAATTAAAAAGCAAATTGAAAAAAAAAAACAAACTCGTGGGAACAAGGCAAGTGACTAATTGGGAGGTGGGGGGGGGGGGGACCCCAATTTTTATTAACCCCAATCACGGCCCAATGTACCACAGAAGGCCACCACGTTCAATTTCGGACCAAAAAAAACAAAAGGAAACAAATGTTGCGCCAACATTTAAAAGTCAAAAAAAAAAAAACAAAACAAACTGATTTTTCATGACGGGGGGGATTGTGGGAGGGGCATTCGGGCCAAGGCAGTGGACCCTTCATTGGAAGGAAGCGTGGGCGGGTGGTTAAGTTGCAGAAGGGGGAAGGCATCGGGGGTCGGTGTTTTTTTCTTACCGGTTGCAAGTGGGGGGGGGGGGGGGGACACTCCAGTGGGGGGATTTTTGTGGGGACGGGTGTTGGGGGAATTAATTAATATATTTTAATTATTTCCACTGGTGGGCCATTGGGAAAAAAACCATTCAATATTAATACAGTGTTAAAGTGGCTTATTATTAAATTCAATGTGTTTAAAATTTATTAATTTTTTTGAGGGCTTAAAAGAGGGGGACAAAAAGCCATTACACAGGGGGGTCTGTAGGTTTCCGTGTAGTTCATTGATACACAGTTTTACTGTGACCGTTTGAAATTAAGGTTTGGTTATTGGTGTACAATGTTTGTCCATAAACAATAAGCTCTTTGCCGAAAGTGAGAAGTGAGTTCTAATTCGAAAAAAAGCAGGGGCAAGGGTGGGTTTTAGGGGGGGGGGGGGGGGGGGGCCCCCCAAACGTTGTACTGTGTTGGGTTGTGGAAGGTTTCGCTCCAGTTGAAAGCAGGTCGGAGGGGGGGGGGGGACTGTACTATGTTTTTTTGGCAGGGGGCCAAAGGCCTATGCTCGGCAAACTAAAAAACTTTCTATTGAAGACCCAAAAACAACCACCATGGGGCAACCAAAAAAACCTGTGCCACGTGGTAAAAAAAATGGAAAACTGGAAACCCCCAGGGGTTTACAAAAATAAAGCATCCAGCAGAAAGGGAAAGGACAAAAGTAGTTTGGGTTTTTAGGGGGACAAAAAAACCTTACCTTACGGGAGGGAGCTTTTCCTTATTGGGACTGCCATAATTCTCTTAAAAAAACCTTGGGGTTCTTCTGGGAATTTTTATTCATGGTATTAAAAAAAAAGAAAACGTTATTTCAATCACACTACGGGGGGAACTGAAAAAAAAAAAAAAAAAAAAAAAACCTTTTTTTTCCTGAAAAGGGGGAATCTAGAAGGGGGCCAGGGATGGTCGCCCAAAAACATTTTGGGGGGCGAAGCCCAGGCCTCAGGAGGGAAGGGGGGTTTTCCATTGGGGGGACAAAAAACCAAAAACCAGAAAAACCGGGGACACTGAATTCATTCCCCCCACCCAAGGGGCGGGGGCCACCAAAAAAAGGTTTTAAAGGCACAAAACCTGTGGTTTATATCAAAACACACATTCTTGCTGATTATTGGAGGAAGGGGAAACAGAAAAAACTAAATTGAATGTTGGGAGGGGTCCTTGGTTCTGGTTTGGGGACCAAATTTAGAACAAAAAAGGTATTTTGAAAATTTATTCTTGGAACAATTTTCAAAGGGGACATAAGAGGTTTGGGACTTTCTAGGAAACGTTTAACAATATTTGGTGGGCAAATCTTAAATTTTTTGGGGTTGTTTGGTTGAAAATAAAAAGGAAAAGGTCAGGGGGGGACTAAAGGGGGAAGACGTTAAAAGAAAAGTGTGAAGGTGTTAATGTGGGAAAAAAGATAGAAACCCCATGGAAAAAAAGCCAAGGGCACTTATATTGGGGGGCTAATTTAGTGTGGAAAAGAAGAGGGTTCCAGAGGGGACGAAAAAAAAGGTAGGTCTTCTAAAAAAAATAGAGGGTCGGGGAAACAAGGGTTAAGTGACACACTGAGGGCGGACAATCATGAAAAGGTTAGGCAAAACCATGACTATGTGAGTTTTTTGTTTGGAAAGGTTTTTCTTCATCTAGGTCTCAAGTTTTTAAAAATAACATAAGGGGAAAGGTGGCAGAACTCCCCAAGGGGTAGCACTTTAAAAAAGAAAAAAAAAAAAAAAGTGTTGTTGAAATCGGGGGTAGTGTCGAACAAGGGTAAAAAACATGAAAGGGCAAGCCCACGAATTGGGCTAATTAAGGTTGTGGGAAAGGAACGAAGTCAGGAGGCGGAAAAAAGGTTTAAAACATATCTAAAAAAAACTAGGAGGCGTGGAAAAAAGGGTTTTTAGTGACACTGGAGGTGGTCATGGAAGGAAATAGCCACTAAACATTGGGGACATTTTGTTAGTGTGAAAAAAAAAAAGGTGTAGGTTCACAGTTGAAAAAGTAAAAGTTCTCTGAAAAAAAAAATTTAAATAAAACATTAATTGTTAAATAAAGAAAATAAATAACGAATAATTTTAATAACAAAATTTTTGGGGGAATGGGAGGGGGACCAAAGAGATTTTCATATTAAATTTTACCGGGGCTAGGCTGGGGCGGGGCCATATAGAACAATGGGAAAACAAAAAAAAACAAAAATGGAATTGATAAAAATGGCGGGGACTGGGACAGATAAGGGACAGTGAAAAAAGGGGACCCAGGAAAAAAAAGGTTAAAAACAAAGAAACAAAAACAAAAAGGGGGGGGGACAGTGTTGGTTTTGGGCCTTCTCGTTCAGGATAACGAAAGGAGGCCAACCACAAAAAAACTTACAGTATTGGGGCAAACCAATTGTGGGGGAAAGGTTCAGGGAAATAGAATATGTTTAGGGGGGGGGGGGGGGGGGGGGACAGGGAGGTTAGAGAAACGTTGTAAGAAAAAAAAACAAACAATTGGGCTGACTTTCAAAAAAGGCTCTTTTTAATACCAGAATCCAAAAAAAAAAAAAAACTCAAAGAAAAAGGTAAACAGGGAAAATGAGGGGCCCAGGGGGTTTCTGGAAAATCATTGGAATAGCATTCAATGGGCCAAAAGTGGTGGAAGTTTTTCCCCATTCTATGCCCGATTAACCCACTGAAAAAAAAAAAAAACGAAAAAGGATGTCCAGGGGAAAGCCAAAGAGACCCTTACGTTTTCAGAAACAAAAAGGGGACAAAAAAATTCAAAAAGGGAAAAACCCCCAAAACAAAAAAAACAAAACATGGACAAATTCCCTTATGGTGCGTTACCATCCGGACACTCAGGGGGGGGGGGGACTGGGACAAAAAAACTTTAAAAAGGCCCACAACGACCCCCGGGGGGGGGGGGATATAAAAGCCAATAAATTTTTTAGATTGGTGGGGGACAAAAGCGGGGAACAAGTTTACCCTTTCCCCTGTTGATCAGGGGACACCAGGGGAACCCAGGACAGGGGAAAGCAGGCCAAAAGGGCCGGCCCCGGCCCCCGAAGGGCCCCTTCCCCCCTCTTGCTTCCCTCTCCTTTCGGTAGAACCAAACAAGGGGGAAAACCGCCATCCTAGACAGGCCAGCAATGTAAAGTTATGAGAATTGGCTCCATTCGTCAGAGGGGCAGAGGGGCTTTGAAACAGGTGGGGAGGGGAAGTTTTACAGAAAACAAGGGCGGTAGGTTTTTTCAGGCCAAAAAAGCAGAGAGCTGAATTTGTTCACTTTACTGGAGGAAAAGGTCGGGAGGGGGGGGAAAAAAAAGGAAATTAGGGGGGGGGGAAGGGAAAAAGGGAGGAGAAAAAGGGAAAAAAAGAGATCAAAAGAGGGGGGGGGGCCAGGGAGAAGAAAAAAAGGTGAGGAAAGGGTTTTATGGGGGTTCGCTGGCACGGGAGAAGTAAGGAAAAAAAAAATTGGGGAGGAAGGAAAGTGGGAACAGAGGGAGAAAAAAAATGGGGATTAGGCGGAACAGTAAAAAAGGACAAAGTAGGAATGTGGTGAGAGTCAGGGAAAATAGGGGAGGGAAATACAAAAGGACAAAAAGGGGGGGGGGGAAAAATTGGATTAAAAAAAAGGGCAGATTTGATTTTTTGCAGGTACAAAAGGGGCCAAACGGTTCTTTTTTAACTGGCCCCTGGTAAGATTGCAAAGAGATAATAAGAAGGCTAAAACCACAAAACCACATTATAAAAACATGCTCAACCCAACATCCGGTTGGAAAAACCTTCTTGGAAACATTTATTTCAAAAAAAAACATGAAGGGGGTCTGCACCACTAGAAAAACAGAAAAGCTAAAAATCGGAAAACTTAAAGGACGAATGAGTCCCCCTTTTCCATTGACCCCCCATTTTATTTTATCGCAAAATAGGAAGAGGTCATGTTTATTAGGGGGGAAATTTAATTTCCTTGCCCCCAGTTCCGCAGGGGGGGGAAATAAAAACCTAGGGCTGTCCCGGTGGGGACCCCAAAGTTGAAACAAAAAACCTATGAAAAGTATTAGCTGATTAGTATTGAACCCCATGGCTGCGGGTTCGGGGAACAGGGAAAAAAAAAAAAAAATTTCAGCGGCCAAAAAGGGAATTTTTTTTAATGCGTGTTGGTTTCAGGGGGGAAGGCGGTTTTTGGCCAGGGGCTCATAGGAGGTGTGTGTAAAAAAAATTGGGAAGAAATTTAGGGATGATGGGATTGTGAAAGGATTGCGGTTTCTTTGTCTTGTGGCGGGGGAAAATGGTTAAGAACATTTTCATTGATAAGTTTGGGGATAAACGTTAAAGCTGGGACAAAAAAAAAGGGAGTTAAAAAAAACACAGGAAAGCTGCAGGGGGGACCCAACCCAGCTTTGAAAAAAAAAAAAACAAAATACAGTTAGCAGAAGCAAAAGGCTAAAAAAAAATTAAAAAACAAAAAAAAAAAAAAACAGATGGTTCAGTAAACAACTGTTTGGTCACAATGCCTTGTGATTCTAAACAAAAAAACCCATTTGTGACACCATCCAACACCTCCAGTCAACCCTCCCCCTTTCCCTTGGTGAGTTACTAATCCCCAGTATCATCCCCTTCCTGCTTCCCTGCAAGGCAAAAAAGGGGGGGCTATTTTCCCTTCCTTGCTTTTTTTATTTCTCCCAGGGGATATTTTTTTCCATTTCCAGCGGGGGTCCATTTCAGGGGGTACAATTTTACAAGGGGGGGGGGCTGCACAAAACTCGTTTCAAAAAAGGGGGGGGGGGGAAATCCCCAAAAAACCAAACTTCGACAGAGTGGGATTGACCTTTATGTGAGGTTGCCATGGAATCACTTGGAAGTTTTGCCTGCCCCCCACAATGCTAACCCAGCAGAGGAGGGCCAAGGCAAAAGAGCGGGGGAACAACCAAGGGGGGGACACGGGGCCCAAAAAAAACCCCACCATGCTCCCAAGCTACGGGGACAACCCCCGGGCCAGGTTAATACCCTGACAACAGGAAAAAGGTGGGAAACAGGGGCCCCCGGGGAGGGTAGCGGGGGTATGTTATGAGGGGGGCCAGGGAAAAAAAAGTTTCACGGAAGGAGGGCTTTGGGGGCCAAGAAAGGGCATTTCTGGCAGTGGAAGTAGGTGGGGGGAAAAGGACTTAATCACATTTTAGTTGGATCAGGGAAAAGTTACCTTACTCCCACTCTTTGAAAAAGGACAAAAAAATAAGGCCACCTCATAAAGACGATTGTGATGTGTAGGGTCTCTGGGAAAAAGGACAAGAAAACTGGCATGTTTACCACTTTCCTCTTTTTCCTGTTGCCTAGGCAGGGGGGGGGGGGGGGACAGGAGGGTTCTTGGTCGGAATTTCAGTTTATTGTATTTTCCCCGTTACTGTTGCCGTATAAAAAAAACCCTTAACTGGGGGACGCGTTGACCTGCTCATAAAAATGGGAACTAGAGCAGAGGAGTGTGTGTATCACCTTGCTCCACATGAAAAAAAAAAGGTTAATTTTCTTCACAATTTTTTCCTGATGGGGACCAGTTTTTGGAAAAAAAAACTGTGGGGGATGTGGGGGGGGGGGGGGACGGAAGGGGGGCGCAGTGGCTGTTTTGGGGGCCACCCCTTTGCCCTGGGGAAATCCCAACCGCAAACAAAAAGGTGGAAATTTTTTAACGTGGGGTTCAATCTGTTTTCCTGAGTGGGGGACGCCCACTCAAACCAACTTGGGCATCCTGTCCGCTTTACGTGGGCAATGGAAAAAACCCTGGGGGTTTTGCAGGCCCCTCTCCGGTCCGTATGTTACCAAACCTGCTGGGGACCCTTTCCACCACACCTCACCTTTCCATATTGGAGAGAGGGGAAAAAAATGGGGAACCTTCTTTTATGATAATTGGAAGTTGTTCCGATTAAACAATTTTGGTAAACCAGTGGGAATTTTTTAAAAAATCCCCACTTAGGCCATTTATTGCAGGCCCCCCCAAAGGTGTAGCTGCTGGAGGTAGGAAAAAAAAAAAACTCCACCCCTGGGAAAAAAAAAATGGGTCTGGTTACAAAAAAAAATGTTCAAGGTGAAATTTGTTCCCCACAAATTGACTCGGGGGACCAATTTAAACCCCAACAAACATCAAGCTAAGGGGATTAAGGGCCCAATTGGGTTAAAAAAAAAAATCTTGCAGTGAACTTTGCTAAAAGGATTTTTAGACGCAACTCCCCAAAAAAAAAAACACTGACGGTTGTTTTTCTTACTCCCACCCCAGCCCACTGAACCACTAACTCAGTTCCCCCAATGTTACCGCAATGTGCCTTGATAACTTGCTTTTTTTTGGGGGAAAAAAACAAAAACAAAAAACTGTCTCATTTTCCAGGGCGTAAAAAATGGTCGGGAGGAAAAAATGGGGGGGGGGACTGATTCACCCCTGACGCGGGCTGGGGGCCCGTGGGGGAAACCTCCAATTTCTGGACAATCCATGGAGTACTGGGCTCCACGGGGGATTTGTAGGGGGGTTGGTGCCTTGTAAAAACTCAAACATTTTGGAAATGGGAAAAAAAAAAACTCGCTTACGATTCAGGGGGGACCCAGCCTCCACAGTTTTTTGTAACCCCATTAAAACCAGGGCTTATTGAAGACCCAGGGGGGGGCGAGCGTCGCGAAAACGGTAAAAACACCATTTTTAACCTGGGGACTTAACGACAGTATGTGGTGGGGCAGTTGTCCAACCTTAAAAACCTCCAGGGCCCAAAATGGGTAAGAAAAACAACAGGCGTTTTGTAAAAACCGACATTCAGGGAAGAGGGCCAATTAGGGGGGGGGGGGGACAGGAAACACAAAAAGAAAATTTAAAAAAAAAATGTTTTTAAGTGGCATTCGTAACAGGGAAACCCACTGCAGGGAGTGGCAGTGATTGAATGTAGGGGGGGGCCAGGACAGTTGGGGGAAAGGGGGGGTTCGTAGAGGGGCCGGGAAGGAAAATAGGATGGGGCCAAGCTTGAAGCAGGCTAAAGAAGGGAGTTTTGAGGGGATTAACGGACAGCCCGTGGCAGGGGCAGGGGAAAAACACTTTAGTGTTGCCCAGGGACCCAGGAGGATGAAAAAAATCCAAACACCCCCCACCCCAGACCCCCCCCAACCCTAAAAAGGGAATTTTTGTTAAAACAATTGAACCGCCAACCCAGGAAGAGGGAAAAAAAAAAATTAGTTTGTAAAAAAAAAACAGGGAAAAGATTAAGGAAAGAGGTGGGGAAGGGGGGGAAAAATGTTTGGCGCGGGGACTGGACAGGAGGGGTGAGTAGTGGTTTACCTTAGGCATTACAACCGTGGGGCAGGGGACTTTTGGACCTGAAAACCACATTTAAGGATTAGGGGGACATTTTTGTTGGGAATCCAAATAAAAACAAAGCTGGGGACAGAAAGGCTGATGTTCATGATGGGGCAATCACAACAGTGAAAAAAGGGAACATGGAAAAAAAAAAAACTTAGGGTAGGGAGAAAATGCCAGGGAACCGCTGGCAATACAAACCCAAAAACCAACACCAACAGTGAAACAAACCAGAAAAATGGGGGAGCATTTCCCCCAATGGAGGTTGCGGGGGGGGGGAACCCTGAGGGGGAGGTCATCATTGGGAACTTTTAATGGATTTTATGGGGGGGACCCAGTTAAGGCAGACGGGGTCCATTAACCGATTGACAGGTTTCACATTTTTTTTTAGGATGGACCATGAAGGGCTGGGCCAGCCAAAAGGGGAAAAGGGACAAGCAAAAAACGTGGTAAAAAAATGTCTTAATCCAAAACCATTTACCCTATCCCCATTCAGGGTTTTCCCTTCGCGGTAAGGTCTGAACAACGGGGCCTCCCACGCTTCAAAAAGGGGGATTCAAGACATTACAACACGTAGGAAAAAAAAAAACAAAAGCTGGGGGTCCAGGCCTTAGTTTGGTTTTTTTTTAACAGTGTTTTTTTTTGTACCCCATTCCCCACCCAAAAATCAAACGGAAAAAAAAAGTTGGGGGGAGAGGGGAAATGAAACAAAAACCCTAACCCATAAAAGCCGAAAAAAACAACTGGAGCAAAAACATCTTGCAGTGTTGGGGGGGAATGGGATGGATGGGTGGGTTGATGCTTTGCTATTGGCTTATTAATGAACCCAATGTGGTTTTTTTTCTATCTGTTTTGGACAAAAAAAGGTTCCCACTTGATTTTTCCACCCCCAATTTGAAGCTGGAAAAAAGGGGCAGCAAAAAAAAAATTTTACTGGGTTTTCGGGGGGGTTACTGGGGCCCAGCGGAAAAAGTTAAAAAAGTAAAAAAAGATTGCCCAAAAGCCTTTTTTTTATGATTTACCAAAAAAAAAAAGTTTAAATTTGTGTCCCAAGGTTCGCAAAAACCAGAAAAGGTGAGAGGATTCCCCAACAGGCCCCCCACAAACGGTTCCTCCCCCCAGGCTTGCCTGTGGGTTTCAGCTCCAGGAAGGGGATAAAAAAGGGGAAGTGGGGAACAAACCAAAACCAGTTTTGGGGGGGGGGGGGGGGGGGTGGGGGGGGGGGGGGGGGACCGGCCAATTCGAAGGTTGATTGGAACGCACCAGGCCCCAGCAGTGAAAAAAATAAGCAGCGGGGGGAACAAGAAAGGGGGGGGAACACATGGGAATTTCATTTGGAGGGTTGCGGGCCCACGCCAGAGGGGAGGAGGCCAGGGGGGACGGGGGGGGAACCACTGAGGGAAGGGCAAGCCCCGCAAACCTGGAAGGAGGCGGCCCCACGCAATTGTGCCCCTTCGGGTGGGACGAGGAGGAAAAGAGAGCGGGGGGACAAACGAGCCCAAAAAAAGTGGGGGGGGACCAAAAGGCAAAAATAAACACAAAAATAAAGCGGGGGCAGTATATTCCCCCATTCCCAAACAAGCTTCCAAAATCCAGGGGAAATTAAGGGTGTCCAAATTTTACTGGTGGAAAGGAAAAAAAAAAACGAAAAAATGGAACAAAAGGGGGTCTGACTCCCTCCCCCCCCCTACTGGACGGAAGCGTGAAGGGTTGTGAAAAAAAACGCCCAAAGGGTTTTTTAGAGGTTCTGGAATTTGTATTAATTTTTTAAAAGGGGTTCGCCAGGTCAAACCAAACAGGTCAAAGCTGAAAATCCTTTCCAAAATGGAAGGCGTTTCTGCATTGTATTTGTTAATATCTGTTGTTTAATTGGGGGACTGGGTGATTTTCTGGGAATTTTTGTGTAAGGGGGGGGGAATTTTCCCCGGGAGATTCTGTTCAAGTAGGTGGTGGTGGTTTTAGTTAAAAGATTGATCTGTTTTAAAAAAAAAAAAAGATTCAAAAAAAGGGGAGTCGGAAAAACAAAAAAACCTTTTCCTTTAAAATGGATTCCTGGGATGGCTCTATGATTGAATCCGGGGGAAGGCCTTGTTTCAAGTTTTTGTTTCTGGAATTGCCCAAATGTGAAATAAAGGTAATCCAATTGGAGGTGGGTCCCGGTGGGGGACACAAAAAAGGGGGAATTGTTGGGGAATTAAAAATAATTTTTTTTCTAAATTTACCGTGTTGCATGGAAAAAACCTCATTATTAAAAAACAATTTTGTAGGGGGCCATTCTATTTAATGTCATTGTGGGTCTAAAATTTCATTTAGATTTTTGAGTAAAAGAGCAAAAAAAAGCAGTTAACAAACCCATAGTCTGGCTCGGTTTCCAGTGTGATTTAGTTTCATTTAAAGTTTTACTGTGACCTTTTGGATAAGTGGTTTATGGTTAACAAAATTTGTGGGTCCAACCATTTAAAAAGCTCTGCCGAAGTTGAGTCTAATCTTGAAAAAATCCAGGGGCAAGGGTGGTTTAGGGGGACACCGTTTTTTATGTGTGTGTTGTGTTGGGAGGTGAGGTTTCCTCTCACCAGTTAGGCAGTATGAGGAAAAACCTGTTATCTATTTTGCAGGGGGCAAGCTCTGCTAGGGGCCAACTCAACCCTTTTGTGAAAGGGGGGGGACCAAAACAAAAAACACAGAGGGAAAAAAACCACAAACATGGTCAAGTGGTAACAAATGAATGGGGGGAAACCCAAAGGTTAAACAAACCATTAGGGCTTTCATGCAGAAAAAGGGGGAAACAAAAAGAGGTTTAGGGGGACAAAAAAACTTAGGGGGAAGGGAAAAAGGTATGGATGGCCCACTAAAATTTTCTTTACTGTTATCTGGACTATGTTTTCCAAATGGTTATTAAAAACGGTTTTCTTTTCAAATCCCCATACGGGGGACTTTGAAAAAAACCTTTATTCCTGAAAAAAGAAATTTCTAGAAAGGGCAGGATTGTCGCCCCAAACAACGGGGCTGGGGGGAGCGTTTGGGCAAGGGGGGGGGGACGGAACATCGGCGGGTTTGTTATTGGGAGCGGTTGTTGGCATCCTGGGGGCGTGGGTTACGCGGGAAAAGGAGGCGCCGGGAACTGGACACTTAGGATGCCGGCGGGACGAAAAACAAGGAGAAAAACTAGCTGGGAACGTTGCTTTGGGGGACCAAAGGGCCAAAAGGGTTCATTAAGGTTAACGGTGTAGCCGCTTACCAATGAAAAAAAAAAGTGACATGGGCCATTAAATTGTTAAAGAGGTGCAACCCACCAACAAGGACAAAACTAAACAAAAAAAAAATTCCACAGCATTGGTGGGTTTTTGGGTTTTTTGCTCTTTGTGGTGGGAAACAGGGGACTTTGCTTAAAGGGGGGGGGGGGGACATTTAAGGTTAAGGGTTTTTTTCAATTGCTTCTTTTGTGTTGTTTACACATGTTTTGAATGAAAAGGTTTGTGGTTTTAAAAACAAAGGGGTTAATAAAAATCTGGAAAGGCGAAAAGAGGCTTTTTGAGGGTGCGGGCACAAAACAAAGCAATTGCTTTATAAAAAAAACAACATAGTGGGGGTTAGGAGAAAACTAAGGAAAAACAACAACCCAACTTAAATAAAAAACAGTGCCAACTTAAAAAAAAAAAGAGGGAACAAATTTTACTGGGGTTTGATGTTATGGATTGAAACAAAACAAAAAAATGGGTTTTGAAAAAACAACAAACTGAAAATAAAAACACAAAAAAAAAAAAAAAACTTCCAAATAAAATATCCAAACGTTTTGATTAAGGACGCCAAAGATGTTTTACAACATTTACTCTGGGTTAGGGAGTTTGTTTTTACCTGGGAAAGGAAAAAAAGTTGAAAAAAAAAAACAAGGGGGGAAAAAGTTTGGTTCCAAGGGCCAAAAAACTTTGGAAGTGCAAATGATTTTTTCGCCAAAATTTGTGGGGGGGGGGGGGGGGACAAACAAAAAAAAAAGGTTTTGGCCACAAAAACTGAGGGAAGGCCCCCAATGGGACAAATGAAGGGGTGTTGATAGTTTGGGACACAGGAAAATACAAAAACTAAAACCAATTGGGGGGGGGGACAGGTGTCACAAAATAATTGGATAAAAGGGGTATTTTTCGAGTCGGATCAAAAAACCAACAAAAATCCTTTCAATTGGGGGGGGAAAAATTTGATACGTGTACAAAAAGGCAAGAGGCCAAGAGGAAGAGCCCGCGGTTTTCTGGCGCGGCGGCAGAAAAAACTATGAAAAACAGAAAAAAAACATTTGCCCAATGGTTGGAGAAAGGAGGCGGGGAAAGGGTCAGGGAAGTCATTTCGGGCAAAACCAAAAATGGAGGGGCATTTTGGAAAAAAAAAGGATGCGCAATGAGTTTCCCTTTTCGGGGGAGCGGGGGAAAAAATTGCAGTTGGCAGGGGGCCATTTCCTTTTCAGGATTTTTTTTTCAAAAGATGGAAATGGGGAAATTTTTCCTATTGTGAAAAAAACATTTGTGGGAAACAAAAAAAAAAAAGATGACATCGTTTCGGATTCAAAATTAAAAAAAGAAGGGCCCCAGGACGAACAATAAAAAAAAACCTCACCTGTCAAAGAGCAAGAAGGGCAAATGTTTCGAGACTTGCAATCAAACCAGAAAAAAAAAAGAAAAATAAAAAAAACAATAAAAATAAAAAACCAATTCTACAATACAATTCTGCAAAGACAAAATGAAAATCAGGGTTGTTTTATACAGCAACAAAGGGGACAAGGTCAACTACCACCAAGAGCAGATACCAGGTTGAAGGTGATCCTTTAAAGTTCAAGGTATTCCATGCAGAGCTTTAAACCACTGTGTTGAAAGAAAAGTGTACTAAAAGGGGAATGATGAATTTTTTGAGAGATAACGATTTGAGGGCGCCCAAGGAACTTGGCAACAGTGTTTACACATGAGTCCTGAAAGAGGTTTTGAAGCAGCCAAAGCTCTCCTACAAGACCACTTGGAATGAAAACAAAAAAATTTAAGCAGCCTATATCCCGAAAAGGTGTCAAGGGCTTGTTATTAAGGCTGGAAAATGTGGCTTGCCTCCAGGGATTACGCCTATTCTTGCGTGGAGGCAATACGACAATGCTGATTCTGCAGGAATGAGAGCACTGACATGGTCTGCAACCTTATAAAGTTGTCATTTCAAAACTTCCTAATAAATTGAAAAGAACAACATTCCGAAGTCTTGCATGTGATGTCGTGAAGGCAAAAGCGCAAACAAACTTTAATGATGTGTGCGTTGTGGACACCACCAAGTCAAGATTTTGGTCTTATACGTTTTTTGGGGATCTTAACACCAACAGAACGAGAATGCATATCAAAAGGAGTGGAAGAACAGGAAACCAAAAAGGAAAGTGACAACTTGACTAAAATGTCTATGCTACAAAGTAAATACCATATGAGGCAAACAAAGAACCAAACAGAATTGCATAACAGAGCGATATCAATGTTTATTCTGTTTACAGGGCCCTTTCTGGATGAATGTCATCAACTTGCCAAGATCAGCCATCGTGAAAAAAATCAACTTCTTAAACGGACGGGCGAAAGGAGTATGCTTTGGGGTCCTCTAACAATGGGCATTTGAGCAAAAATTGTTGGTTGGGAAAAAGCGCATCATGTGGACAAAAATGCAAACTGAGCACCAACAGCTTTACACCTTCATTGTCCAAAGAAAAAAAAAAAAATGACAAGTCAGTGAGAATGATGGCGAAAATTACTTAAAAGTGAATCAACTGGAATACAAATGTAGCTCAAACTTTGGAGCCAAACTTGGGCCGGTAGTTAGTAATGGAACTATACCAATCTTCCAGTCACGGTGAAAGCAAAAACGAAGGGGCACAAAGTGATTCAGAACTATGCCTTTTTAGACAATGATCAACCTTCTACATTTTGCCACAGAAGCTTGCTGCGAAGTCACCCCTGAATGGGACACACAATAAGGATAAGGTTTGTTAACAATGAGGACCAAAACATTCGGTGTCAACATAAATTGTGGGAAGGGACTTGAAATATCTAACAGTTAATGATTAAAAGTTATACAGTATCCAAATGGTTACACAACACAAAAAAATTGCCCGGTGAATACAACAAACATATCAAAAAGGAAAAACCTAAAAAATTGGCCCTACTTGATCAGATGGACTTCCCGGAAAATCCAGGCTGAAGTGGAGTTGTGAATTGGTACCAACGCGAAAAGCTTGCCTTGGAACAATGGGAAGTTGTAAAGCCAAGGAGAATGGACCCTTGCCATTTAAGGAGCCTACTGGGGTGGTTATCATGGCTCAGGTTGGAGATTGCAACAGGTGACTTAGTGATGATATGATCGACTCCGTTTGCCGACTTGTAAACAAAGTATATCTGTGGAGTTGTCGTGCAGCTGTTTGGAAAAACGCGTACAAGGACAGATAATTTATAATGAAAGAGATGTGAGGACAAAGAAGAATAGCAAGAAAGAAATGTCAGAGAAGAACAAGATTAATTGAGTTATGGAACAACTTTGTCCTCAGCATCTCTTTCATTAAAATCATGTTTGTACTGCTTTTCCAATAGCAGTTCAAGCGACTCCACAGAAACTTTGTTTACAGTGGCAACAGGACAGTCATCATCACTAAGGTCACCTTTCAAATCTCCACATGAGCCATTGATAACCCACCCCAGTAGGGTCTTAATG